>NC_142938.1:66712990-66715490 GCF_046866305.1 Octopus bimaculoides | reverse complement strand
GCCACAGTGTGATTATTACGCAAGTGCATTGTTTTAATTAGTGTTGTGTAGAAACTGTTGTACACTAATTTCTAAACAATGACCATGGTGAGATACTGTGTACAACTTTCCTTTCCATCCAGCTGTTATATATAAATAATGCACTTCCACTTGTTTGCCGGGTTCTGGACTTCATTGCATCCGTAAGAGACAAGTGTTTCCTCGAGGCCCGGAGACACGAATGCATCGAGTTTACCTGGGAAAGGTAACTTAAAATATCACCTTCCTAGGCTGACTCCGAGAAAAGTCTGATACCGTATCCAAAGAATCATTATATTAATCCGATAGAATTTATGCGAGCAAGCGAGGTCGTGTAGTTAAAATAGTCGTTTTATTATCAAGTATCTAAGTATGTTCAAAATATACAGCACGCTGGACATGTGTCCTCTGCTCGGGTCGACTCAAGTCTTCTGAGTGGAAATCAACGAGCGGAAACTGAGCCGAATCTGCCAAATAAATTGTTTTGGATGAGGTGTGATTGATTCTCGCTTTCCCCGCTCCTATCTCTGTAATCCAGAAAAGAACCAAAGAAGTCAGTCTACTTGGTTTGCTTAGACTACCAAAATCGCAAACTAAATCTCTTAAATAAAACACTTAAAAAAAGGGAAGGATATTACATATTGTATTTCTAGTTATACAAAAATATTTAATCTTTGTGCCTGGAACGCTGTTGGTCAAAAATCTCTTTTCGATCAGAACCAATTTCAGGCTAAGCACCATCTACAGCAATACCGCTTTCTCATTAAAATCATTTTATTTTCACTGTTAGTAAATTTAGTAAAAACCAATTAACCCGTTTTTCATCATTCCCCGTCTGTTTTGCAGGCTCCTACACCGTTTCCTCTTTATCATTTAGCAAACTCTCTCTCTCTCCCCCTCTCTCTCTGTATTTCTTTTGCTATTGTTTTGGCTTTGTCTTGTTTTGTTTTTGTAGTTGGATTCATTCGCTGTAACCTTTAGCTTAGTGTATTCTTATCAAATACACGTCTATATTCTAAAGTAAATTGAGCGGAATTATTTGACAAAACCGGATTATGATGCTGGCAGTGGATTGAAATATGAACGCATTAACCTTCTTTGTGTCTGATATACACAATATTATATATATAATCTAAAATCACGTGCATCGTACATAATTTATTTGTCTATGGAATATCTGTCTGTATTATTATATGTTACAGTGGTTTTACTGTCACAATACAAGTGAATCGGACTGCAAGATAATACACATAATATACCTACCTTGACTTTTTAAAGTCTCTATTATTTCTCATTCGATATTAGAATGTTATCATTTTAAGGTCGAAAAGTGTATTGCCATAACGGCAGTATGTATGCGTACGTGCTTTATTCAATATTCTATATTCTAGCTCATTCTAAAGATCAAAGATACAGGAAATCATTATTATTGCGCTGTTTCTAAATGGAGATTTCTATCGACGTTTCATCAGAAATTCGAAGATGAAGAGATTTTTCGCTTGTTTTCCTTCGATAATACATAAAATATTCTGAAATACAAATTAAAATCGAACGCTAATGGGATTTAAATCATGTACTTTGCTTCATGTCAGTATTTTACGGTATTCCTTGCGTCTTCATTACCATACTATTGATTTCAATTGGGTGTTTAAACATTTCATGCAAAACTGTGCCAGTTTCATCGCTCGATGCTAAGTTATTACACTAGACAGTTTGAGAATTCAGCCTCTGATCCTTTAACGGTTCGAATATATGTTCAGCAGTGACAGCCATTAACTATAAATTAGACATTCTGTAGGATGGATTTGTATGCTGGAATCCATCCTATTTCAGGTTATAAACAGAGGACTAGTTGAATATATCATCTAAAAAAAAAGACAAAATAAAAAAAGGTAACGAAAAACGCATATGGAACATGGTCGCTGCACCTTATAGTGAATAAACACAGCTCGGTAGAATGCGCTATTGAAATTTAAATCCTTTTGTCCTCGTGGTGTCTTTAACGGAGTTAATTCAATTGATAGTAGTTGGCCGAGTTTTCTGTTCTTAAGGTACCATATCACTGAGTAAGATTTAAGATATAATCTTAAATCTTAAGATAAAATCTTTTTGCAGATAGACTTTCAAAATAACTGAGGACACTTACTCAAATATATTGTCATAACAAGTAGATGAAAAGTCACGCGATACATATGAGATTGCTGGAGATTATTCAATCACTTGATAAGTAAATGCAAAATGAGTCAGATGAGATATCGTTGACACAGACAAGGTAACAAAATGTCACGATTGTAAGTTTTACATTTGGGAAAGTGAAATTCGATAACATTGAAAATCGAAACAATTTAAGTACTATACGCTACACGAGGCAAATTTAACAGTTTCTAAAATGAAACACAAATATTTTTAGTTTATGCAATAGAGACTGAGATTATGATCTCAGCCTCTCAGTAACTTTTATGAAAAGATGTTATGCAAGATT
>NC_142938.1:66680490-66710490 GCF_046866305.1 Octopus bimaculoides | reverse complement strand
GCAATATGAAGAGCAATCTTCAGCTGCACGAAAAAATGTAGAAAAAAAGACATATTACGAATGTGGCAACATATTAAAACCAAGTGGGAGCTCCCACTTGGTTTTAATATGTTGCCACATTTGTAATATGTCTTTTTTTCTACATTTTTTCGTGCAGCTGAAGATTGCTCTTCATATTGCATTTAAGGTAATGCTCACATTACTTAAATAAATTGAAGTAGCATGAAACGTGCGTACTGCAATCACTTTTGAAATCCGTGTTGCTTATTATTTGATATATATATATATATATATATATATATATATATATATATATATATATATATATATATATATATATTTATATATATATATAAAACCTTCTCTGCGAAGGCCAATGGCTTGGGGGTTAGAGGTATTTGAGTTCTAATCCCAGGGGCGATTCGTGTCCTCGAGCAAGTTATTTTATTTCACGTTGCTCCAGTCCACTCCGGTGACAAAAATGTGTTTGTACCTGTGTTTCAAAGGGCCAAACTTGTTACATTTTGTGTCACACTGAATCTACCTGAAAACTATGTTGAGGCAACAGGTGTCATTGGAGTGGACAGCCCCTTGCATATTAATTTCTCGAGCAGGCTGTTCTTTTGGTCGGATAAACTGGAACACCCGTCGTCGCAACTGACGGAGCGCCATTAATTCTCTTTGAATGTCACGCTGCTGTGGACTGCGAACAAGAGATCTGTGTTTTGTGAAATTTAAATTGTCTTTTTAATAATACCTTTACTTTTTTTTACAAAAGGAATTATGTTCATTTTATTTCACAGATAATTTCTATGATGTTACTTAAAAAAATCAATAGCATATAATATATTTCTCTCAAATATTTACAGAAAATTGAAATTTGCTTATTTCCTCTTTCATAAATTTTTCAGAAATCAAAGAAGCTTTTCAAATGTTCGATATTGACCATGATGGTCAAATCACGAGTAACGAACTGAAAGCAGTAATGAAATCATTGGGTCAGGCACCTTCCGAACAGGAATTGGAAGAAATGATCAGAGAAGTTGACACAGACGGTAAGTAAAAAAATTTGTTTAGTTAACCTCATGGAGTCTATTTATGTTGAACCTCTGCTTCATCGCATTGAAACGTCACAGTTCCGGTACTATAGGAGTGTGATTAGAATGTTGTGGGAAAGACGAATTCTTCAAGCCTACCCAACCTGCAGGAGACCTACGGATAAACTAAAACAGATGTTTGGGATAATATCCGTAGTCTCAGGTGGTCATGCTTGGGAATCTAGTCAGAAAGTGTAATGACAGTTGCTTCTGATAGGATTCTGTTGAGGACCCTCTATCCAACGACATTCGCAGGAAAAGTAGGTGGAGATAATGAGTGGATAGATGGATGGGTGAAATCCTAATTCCATTCTGTAAAGAATTATGCTGGGATTTATGCTGAAAGATGGAACATTAGCTACTAACACGCTGAAATCCGTGAAACAGATTTATCATATAAGTTGATGTAGGTGATAAAATGACTCAGTAATTGCTATAGAATAGTTTAGCTTCCACAATCTACGTTTTGAGCAATTTGAATTCACGTCTTAATCTTGTCAAGATATTGCTATTTACCCTGCATCTCTCCATTGCTCACGTCAACGTGTTCCCAGACCATTTATGCCGTTGTGGCCCGTGGAATTTCTCACCCAATTTCTTCCATTTCTCATTCTCGGGACGTTCTTCATGATGTGAACACGAGGGCCGATTGGTTCGGTATAGAAATAAATATTGAAACTCTCATTCAAGTATTTCATTTGGCTTGATAATCCTTTTTGCGCTTATGTTCAAGCTATGATATGGGTTCCACCAGTTCCCAAAGAACACAACTGCCTGTGAAAAGTTTTATATTTTAAAATATTTTACTGGGTGCATACAAATATTCTAGTCCCTAATAGGGATCTGTATAATTGTCGATCATTCAAGTATTAACAGATAGTAATAGATACGTTGTTATCAGTAAAATGCTGCTATCAGCCTCTGTTAGAATTGGTCCTGGCAGTGTTATGTAATATTTTGAAAAATTAGACTGCTGTAGAACCACAAGTAGGCTCATATTTACTCATGACTTCATCGCGGATTCATATATTCTGTCTAACAAAACTTTACTTCTTGAATGACACTAAAATCTTTTTAAAAGAAAATGAAAACATCATGAAAAGATTAACTGGAAACACTTGTATTAAATCATATGAAAATAAAAATCGAAATATTTTAGTGCCAGAAATGTAAAAGAGCTTTCGTTGGGTTTAGCTTGAATTTGGTTCTGGTTATGACCATCAAGATTATTGTCGATATGACCAACAGAACAACCTACTCGTCAAATTAACGTGCAAGTGACTGAGCACTCTACAGACGCACATAGCTCTAACGTGGGGGATTCGACGTGACACAATGTAACAGGGCTGGCCCTTTCAGCTACAGGTACAGCATATTTCGCCAGCTGAGTAGACTGAAGCAACGTGAAATTACGTGTCTTGCTCGATGACATGCGCGCTGCGAGGAATCTAACTCGCGACCTTACGCTGGTGAACCGTACACCCTAACCACTAAGCCACGCACCTTCTCTATAATTTGGTCCCAATTACTACCTAGAGCAATTTAACTTCGATTCCTTTGCTAGCACTTATGTGGAAATGCATAATGAAGTGATATCCTTTATCTCCATTCAGCTAAACCTATGACAAGTGATCTAACAAAGTCAGTAGCGATGAATGGTTGAAGAATTCAATCACAGACGTTACCAACTTATAAACACAACTTATGTCTTTTATCTGGCTCAACTCTCTATTTCTTGGTCCTGTCTCTTTCATCTGTCTCCTTGTTGTGTCTACTTGTTCTTTCATCTTCTCCTCTCTCTCTCCTCGTCGTTTTCCTCCTCCACCTCCTCCACCACCACCATCACCATCATAATTCTCATCCACATCATCATCATCATCATCTTATTCTTGTTGTTGTTCTGTTTATGTTAGCGTGCGTCAACAATGCAGAAATCTACATTACTTTCAATGTAGCTATGTACTCACCTGCCAATGACATGCATTCTAAAATATGTCACGTAGCCTACTCACACAAAACGTATATATTTCTGC
The DNA here is from genome assembly GCF_046866305.1 of Octopus bimaculoides. Lineage (NCBI taxonomy): Eukaryota > Metazoa > Mollusca > Cephalopoda > Octopoda > Octopodidae > Octopus > Octopus bimaculoides. The sequence goes on along the minus strand of NC_142938.1, from coordinate 66,707,360 downwards.
CTGTTAGTGTTTATATGTATATAAATCGCTCTCTCTCTCTCTCCCTATATATATATGTAAATATATATATATATATATATATATATATATATATATATATATATATATATATATATATATATATATATATATGTATATGTATATATATCGTTGTATATATATATATATATATATATATATATATGTGTGTGTGTGTGTGTGTGTGTGTGCAAATATATCGTTGTATATATATGTATATATGTATATATATATATATCGTTATATATATGTATATATATATATATCGTTATATATGTGTGTATATATATATAAATCGTTATATATATGTATATATGTATATATATATATATCGTTATATATATGTATATATATATAAATCGTTATATATATGTGTATATATATCGTTATATATATATATATATATATATATATATGTATATATATATATCGTTATGTATATATATATATATATATATATATATATACATATATATCGTTATATATATATATACATATATATATATAATGTCTGTATATATCTTTGTATGTATGTATGTATTTATGTATGTATGTATGTATGTATGTATGTATGCATGTATGCATGTATGTATGTATGTATGTATGTATATAAGTATGTTTGTATGCATGTACGCTCTCGTGAGGCATACAGAATACTGATCACCTGTTAAGGTAAAGTGTACTGTTTACAAGTCATATGGAGAGTGTATTTAGTTATCATTTACACATACAGTTTTGTTTGATTATTTATTCAGTTTCACGGTGTAATAGAAATAAGCTGATTTAATCAGCCTTTATAAGATGCAGTAAAGGACATACTTCAATGCTTTTTACCACGTTCCTATCCAATATCGATCGCATCATAACATCCTTTTTCATAACAAAGCATAACGGCAAATATATAACGCTGCTAAAAGCAATGGCTGGGTACTTAGAAAGAGAGAGAAAGAGAGAATGACAAGAGAGAGAGAGAGAGAGAGAGAGAGAGAGAGAGACAGACAGGCAGACATACATACATACAGAGGGAGGGTGGGAGAGAGAGGAAGAGAAACAGAGAGACAGAGAGAGAAAGACAAATATAGATATAATGAAAGTAGCGAAGTCGGTGAAAGATAACTTTGTTCTGTTAAAGAAAAAAAAGTAGGAAAATGGAGGAAAGATTCCATGTTTGGTTGGTTGCTTCTTAGATTTCTTTTCTTTAGATTTTTGTTTTGCCTTTATAATCGTTATTGTTGTTGTTTTCATTATTGTTGTATTCTTTTCCTTCTCACCCTATCTCTCTCTCGCCTCCTCCTCTTATTCCTTCTCACCACCTAAGCATTCACTCATTTATTCATTCATTTTTTTTCTTTTCTACTTTCCCTTCTTCACTTCCTTCTGTTTTTCTTCTCCTCCTCTTCCTAGTTGTTGTCTTCATTCATTTTCTTTTTCTTCTTTTACTTCTATTTTTTCTTCATCTTCTTATTCTCATTGTTGTTCTTTTCCCTGTTGTTGTTCTATTATTATTCTTGTTCCTCTTGTTCTTGTTCTGCTTATTTGCCTTCTTTAACTTCTTATCTTCTTCTTCTTCTTCTTCTTCTTCTTCTTCTTCTTCTTCTTCTTCTTCTTCTTCTTCTTCTCCTTCCTCTCCCCCCCCTGTTCTCCTTCTACTCCCACCCACCGTTCTTTTTCTCAACTTCTTGTTTCCGCGTTCATATTTCCACGTTTCATCGTCTTCAAAGAAAATTGATATTTGTTTAGAAAATATGTTACTACTACTACTACTACAAGACAATGCGAGCGTTTTCATCCATGTATTTATTATAATATTTTTTATTATGCCAGGGAAGATGTTAGTTATAAACGTTATACATTTACGAGAGTATCGCCGACTTAAATGGAACACATTTAGAAATATTTCTATTGAAAATTAAACTAAGTCGCGGAATTAGGTTAACTGAGTTTCTACCCCGGCAAAGATATTACCACATACACATTAGTGAGTGTCTCAGATATAGACATGAGGAGGGTAAAAATTTTAGCATTGCTTCACCAGAAATTACCAATAGACGCTGAAAATGATGGATGTTTTAATAAAATCGGTCAATCTATTCTATAAGAGCAGCGAGCCGTTATACACACACACGCGCACATTAAGTACTACCACGATAAACAACAACAACAACTATTCCACCGCTACCATCACCACCACAAAATTACTACCACAATCACATTGATACATATATTGAACTTGATATTGGCATATAGGAAACGATTCATCATCCAGTGATTCTATTTATCTTTTTGTCTGTTTTTATAAATGTATGTATTTGTTATGTGCGTATGTTTATATATATATAATACATAGAGACATATCTACATGGAGAAAGTCAGATAAAATATAGATGCATCAAATTATTATTTTCCTTATCTATACCACAATACACATTTGTATATATATATATATATATATATATATATATATATATATGTGTGTGTGTGTGTGTGTAGATACACACACTCACACATGCGCGCACACTCATATGTGTATGTACACGTGCTTGTGTGTGTATATATATGCATATATTATACGTATGTATATGTAGATATATACATATATAAATGTACATAAGGTTAAGAAGGGTATTGGATTTAACCAAACCCAAAGACACAGGTAATACCGAGTAAGTGCTGTATACCGGCTAGTTACGCCCCATTCGTTGTATAAACAGGATTGGGGATTATAAGTCGTGTATTAACGTGTGTATGTATAAATAGAGAAAAGGATAAAGAGAACAATGGCAAAGATAGAAATATATTTTATGGATAGAGTCTTACAGCTGTTTCAGGGAAAATCCAATGCATCCCTTCATCGGAGACAGAAATAGTAGAGGAAACGATTATTATATCTAGTACTGTTTTTTCTTTCTGTTTTCAGCGCATCACACTCACTCTCACTTTCTACTATAACTATCCGCTTATAGATATAATAATCGATTCCTCTACTATTTCTGTCTCCTATGAAGGGATGCATTGTATTTTCCCTGAAACAGCTGTAAGACTCTATCCATAAAATATATTTCTAACTTTGCCATTGTTCTCTTTATCCTTTTCTCTATTTACGTATATGAATGTACATTTATGTATAGGGTCAAGCATATCTGTGTGGTAAGAAGTTTTCTTCATATCCACCGGATTTATGATACAGTTCACCTAAGTGGCACGTTGGGCAAACTTTATCCACTCTCACCCTGGCCAACCAAATCCAAGTGAATGAATTTGGTAGAGGGAAACTAAAAGAAGCCCGTTGGATATATATATATATATATATATATATATATATATATATATATATATATATATATATACTATGATAATTCTGCTTGTCATCGCCTTACTTTCCCGTCGGTAATGCTTTCACGTAACTAAGAAAAAGAGGGAGACGGATAAGGAGGGAGGGAGAACAAAGGTGAGAGAGAAGCATCCATGACGTGAGATAAAGGGGATGTAAGTGTAAGGCTTTCATGAGATTGTTTGAACGGAAAGAGAAGAGAAAGAAAAAGAAAAGTGAAAAAGAGGATGAGGCGAAGAGTGAAACAAAAAGCGGGAGAAAGAAAAAGAGGGAGAGGGAAACGTCCATGACGTGAGGTAAGGGGGAACGTGTTATTTATTGCGTAGTTAAAAGAAGATGGAGAGGTTAAAGAAAGGCACAGAGAGAAATGGAGGAGAGAGAGACAAAGGAAAGAGGGGAATGTGATGGGATGAGAGAGATTACGGTGGTGGTGGTGGTGGTGGTGGTGGTTGGATAGTGAAAAGTGTATTCTTTTTCATAACTGAACTCAGTTTTGTCTTTTTATATCACCTATCACTTAACGCTTATTTGCGTGGCAAAAATATGCAATTCAACTAAAGGTTGTATCATATCTACGGGATATTCTTTTTTATTTTCTTTATGGGGGAAATGGGAAAATAAGAGTGAATATTTATTTTATTAGTGCTGTGTGTTAATTCTATAAAAATTGTGCATAAATTATATAAAGTGTATATATAAAGTGCATTAAGCAATCATCGTATTCCAAGTCTTTTCACTTTTCAATGAGTAACAGATATGAGATTGTCTTTCCATACACACACAGCAGAGGCTACGCTTTCAGGTTTTTTGGATAAATTTTTCAGAAGTAATCCAACAGGCTTACCATTAATTCCGTGAAATATTCACAGTTCTCACTAATAAATTATTAAGGCGGCTATTCGCAATTTAGAACCGAAATGCAACGAGAATATTCAACAGCAAAGTAACGGAGGGTACTAGTTAGCACCAACATTTCTAGAAATAAAAGTCGAAACAACTCTCAGCCGGCTAAGAGCACTTTCCTAACGAATAACAAGGGAGTCAGGTTCCCTCCCTACGACAAGCGAGATGGAGTCATATCAGCGCTGATTTCAGATGTAATTACTCTTCCTCCGTTGCTGAGGGTATATATATATATATATATATATATATATATATATTTATATATTCTCTCTCTTCCATCTTTTCTCTTTTCCCAAAAAAAAAAAAGTTCTCCTGGCGCTCACTATTTTCCTCACGTTCTGGTCTAACGACCTTCCATGTTTGTTTTCGTTCGGTTTCCTTGTATGTCTTCACTGTCATGTTTTTGTTCCCAACTTTGACCCTCCATAAATCCTAAATTTTATTTTAGAATTTATGGGAGCAACTGTCTTTGAAGACTCATATTCTCGTTGAATGCCCGAAATGAGGAATGAATTGACAGCCAACAACTGTGTTTACTTGTCCTGTTTCCCATTTTTCTCGTTGATTACGTAGTTAACAAGTTTGTTTACGTATTTCATGTTATTTGCACGTTGGTGACGTCCTGTACCCATATATCCATATATGCATATACAAACATATATATATATATATATATGGTTTGTTTATGTTCATAAATTAGCTGTTCGGCAATGTAGACAGATAAAGTTAGTAGCAGGCTTTAAAACAATATGCGTTAGGATCTATTTGGTCGACTAAACCGATGCCGCAGATTCTGAGTCTCCCTCATATAAAAATATGTGGGTGGGTGGGTGGGTGTGGGTGGGTGTGGGTGGGTGTGGGTGGGTGTGGGTGTATGCGTGTGTGCGTGTGTGTGCGTGTGTGTGTGGGCGTGTATGGTTTGTTTGGCTATATATATATATATATATATATATATTAATAGAAGGCCAATGGAGTTAGGCAAATCGATATACAGATAATATTATTAAATACATTTAATACAAAAAATGTTCATATAAAAATGTCCGACTCACACAAAATAGAAATGATATCAGAAGCAGCTGCTGGACTCGTAAAACTTGTATTCAACCCCTTCAATTCCTGATATCGTTTCAATTCTGTGTAAGTCGGACCTTTTTATACGTACATTTTTTGGTATTAAATGTATTTAATATTTTTTATATATATCGACTTGTCTAACTTACACGTCCTTACATTTATTCTTCTACCTGCTCACGTTCATATCTCCTGAGCATTACAAAGTGTATTCTATATAGAGAATACCTTCCTCTACTATATAAATAATATATATATATATGTATGTATGTATGTATGTATGTATGTACGTATGTATGTAAGTATGCATATTCATTTGTATGTATGTATACATGTGTGTGGACCGTGTGTTTGTGACACGTGTGTATGTGAAACGTGTGTTTATTTTGTGTATGTGTGTGTGTGTGTGTGTGTGTGTGTGTGTGTGTGTGTGTGTGTGTGTGTGTGTGTGTTTAGTTGTGAATATTCGGCAATGTAGATTATACCTGTTGTGCTTCTGTTTGCATGTCTGGTTTTATTTGCAAGTGATATGTATGGAGAAGAGTGAGAAAAAGTGAGTGAATGATGGCTACACAGCTAAAAATGTTCTACAGGGAGCGCGAAGGATAGATAGATAGATAGATAGATAGATAGATAGATAGATAGATAGACAGATAGACAGAAGAAAGAGAGAGTGACATATGATACAAGTATGTACATGTATATATTATATGTTGATATATATATATATATATATATATATATATATATGTGTGTGTGTGGATATATGTATGCATGTGTGTATGTGTGCACTTGTGTGCTTGCGTATCTGTAAGACTTTTAGCATGTGAGCGTTAGCTTGTGATTATGTTTGTACTTTCGAATGAAATGCAGCTTGGGCATGTCAAGTAGAGAAAGACAGAATCACACACACACAAATATGCGCGCGCACACAGAGTGTGTATGTATATATAGAATGCACATACATATGTATATATGGATATATGTCTATTTAGAGAGATATATGTATATTTATATATATATATATATATATGTATATTTAGAGAGAGAAAGAGAGTACGGAGAGGAAATATCTTTTAAATGTTACTCAGGAGATTCCAAACGAAAATTAAGAATAATATAGTGATCAAATGGAATTGCATGGGATTTTGCAATTAAATCTTCCAAAGAGATTTTAATGACAGTAAAAATAGCAGCAGCAGCAGCAGCAGTGTCAGCAGCTTCAAGAAGAAGAAGAACAACAGTAACATCGTCATTAACCACCAATAGCCAAAAACGATTATAGGGAGAGCACATCATCGACAACGATTGTGTGCATGGAGAACAACGACAACTACTACTGCTACTACAATAGCAGTCACGAAATGATGATGATGGTGAGAAGAAGTAGGAGAAGAAGAAGAAGAAGAAGAAGAAGAAGAAGAAGAAGAAGAAGAAGAAGAAGAAGAAGAAGAAGAAGAAGAAAAAGAAGATGAATCACAACAACAACAGAAATAACTGGAACGGATGGAGTTGAATATTCGTTTTAATGGTTTTAATCTTCTTTAGCTTCGGCTGGATAAATCAAGAAACATAGATCTTTCCGTTAAGCAAGTTTATTGCTACTGTTCAAAACAAGATCAGATTTGATGTGTCAGAAGCATATGCGTCAAGGCTCTTTATATCTTAAATCTTATCCGTTTTCCTTCGCTACAATTTTTATTATTATAATTGTTTCTCTGTCAGAGATTTGTATTGTTTCCTCTGTCACGTGCACGTTAGGATGTAAGTTTCACATATCTAAAATGTATGTTCTGTTGTGCAATTGTGCTTGACATTATATCAAGCTACCTACTGCCCCAGAATGGCGACCTTAGGGGTTTTCTTGCTGCTTACGACCTTCTTGCAAGCATTGACCTGCAAAAGTTTAAAGCTGAACATACACGTTATTTATTTCACTTGTTTCAAACTCTCTTAATTTTTGTTTAGCTGTTTCACTCACAAGACTTCGACCATGCTGGGGCACCACCTTCAAGGTTTCAGTCGCTCGAATTGACGCCAATACTAGTTTTGGAGTTTGGGACTTATTCTAACAGTATTATTTGCCGACCAGCTAGTTTACAGTGACGTATACAAATCAACACACGGTTGTTGGGCTTTGATGATGAGCAAACGCAAAGACAAACAGTTACAGCAAGCGAAATAAAAAATCTCTCTCTCTCTCTCTCTCTCCACACACTCTCTCTCTCTCCATACACTCTCTCTCTCCACTCATTCTCTCTCTTCACTCATTCTCTCTCTCTCTCTCTCTCTCTCTCTCTCTCTCTCTCTCTCTCTCTCTCTCTCTCTCTCTCTCTCTCTCTCTAAATAAATAAATAAATCATTATGTTCCGGTCTCGGTAACATTAAATACATACATCATTTAAGTTTGCACTTTGGTCAGATTCAATAATTAGTGAAATTTACAGGTTAGAATGGAAGTTGGATGCAAACTGAAGATTTGGAAGAGAAAACGTTATCAAAGTTGTTTTAAATAGTCAAGCAATTACTCATGACAATACGGAATTAGGGGGTTGGTAGATTTTAATGACAGGGAGAGAAGGCTTTGATGATAGAATGATAAAATCCCTTGGTATATTTCTACTTCATGATCATTGCAACTCATTTGTTTAGAAGAATAGATCAGATCAATCTTTCAATGGCAAGGATGTTCTTAAGAGTAATAAGATCATAGCAGACAAAAGACACGTGGTATGTTCGTAAACCTTCTTCCACCTATCTATATATTATATGTCCGCCCAGGAAGAGCTAATTCAGGCTAATCTACAACAACAATAAAGGTTAGTTTCCTATTACCCGTTCAATAAATCCTTTCCATTTTGAACTAACCAACGTAAACCTCACACACGTACGCACCCTCATCCCCCACACACATACACACATACACACAAATACACCTTCGACTGACAGTTGTTTACAACCTCACGGTATTTGCTAGCATGATAACGATGCAGTCCCGCATTTTACTGCTTTGTGGCGGTGGTGGCGGCGGTGGTTGTGGTGGCGGCGGCGGTGGTTTTGGTGGTGAGGATGGTGGTGGTGATGGAAGTTGTATCGTGTGTCAGAATAAAGAATGGTAATGATCCAAATAGTTGATAAGTTGATCTCTTCAGTGCCTCAAATTATATTACAGATATATTGTTTGAAGTGTTACGACTGTAGAAAATATCTCATCGTATTGATCACTTTATATAAACACATTCCCAGGATCAATAGAAGTTGTATTGAAATACTAATTATTCCATGCTATATCTACTGTGAGTTTGTAATTCACCATATGCTGTAAAGGTTTCTTTAATATGATTTGTCTCAATTTCAAGAGAAGACAGCCATTCCCTGTTGTACCGATCAGCATTTCATGTGTTTTAAGTTTTCCGATAAGTTAGGATAAAACGCCTTCTTGCTGTAAAATATACGTGTGTGATACAAGTTATTCTGCTAATAAGAATATGTTACATACCAGTAAATACAAAGTCGATTGGTAATTGAATTCGTCTTTGTTGTATCTGCAGTTCTTCAATATTAATATAATAAAGACTGCGCAGGGAAGAATGCAATGTTTTAACAATTTTTCAGTTGTTTGTGAATAGGTGTTAAGGACGATAAAAAGTGTAGAACGCGAAATGGAGTCCTTCTACTAAGTAAGGGGCTCATGAATTTACTTACTAATGCAATGATTTTTAATTATACCGTACACATCATTTTCGGAGAGGCTTAACTGTTGCAACCTTATGGTACACAATGTGTCCAAGACCAATTGAATCAGCAGGTATACTCAGAAGCTAACAAGACAACCTCTACTTGGAACATCAAATTGTTTAAATCAGCATCAAAATCTGTTTCATGATTAAGGGATATTTGACTGCTATTTCTACAAGTTGAGCCACTTGAAAAATCATTAGATTGTCTGTTATTAGATACCTTGTATATGTCTTGTTTAGCCCAAGCCTGTTTGATCAATAGTTAGCGCAACAACAACAATAGCACTTATTCTCAGTGATATATATTTTAAGAAATGGTTGTGACTAATATTAGAAGCATTAAGGCGGCGAGCTGGCAGAAACGATAGCACACAGAGCAAAATGTTTAGCAGTACTTCGTCTGTCTTTACGTTCTGAGTACAAATTCCGCCGAGGTCGACTCTGCCTTTCATCCATTCGTGTTCGATAAATTAAGTACCAGTTGCGTACTGGAGTCAATATAATCGACTGCCCTCCCACCCCCTGCCCCAAAATTTCGGACCTTGTCTCTAGAGTAGAAAAGAATATTGGAAACATTATTCTCGAGGGGAAAGAAAGCAACACTAATGACTTTCTAATCATAAATTTTTGTCAGTTAAAACGACAGAAACGATTTACTTGCAATATCTTCGACATAGCTTGGCAATCCCCTGAAGTCTGATGGACGTTAATAGATTAGATTCCCAGGAATGTGACATACGCTTCATCTAAACCTCGAAGACACATAGCTGCTGCTGCTGCTGCAAATAGTAATAATAATAATAATAATAATAATAATAATAATAATAATAATAATAATAATAATAATAATAATAATAAATTCTGATAAACAGAAGAAAAACAGAGAAAGATATAACAAATAAAACTCCCAATAGGAGGAGGCGCTTCGAAAGGTTACGCGTGGAAAAGCCCAAATTGTTTCAAATTTTGCCACAAAGGCAGCAGTTTGGCGGGGGGGGGGGGATTTCGATTGCATTGACCTCAGCGTTCGACTGGTACTTATTTAATCGACCCCGAAAGGATGAAAGGCGAAGTCGACCTCGGAGGAATTGGAACTCAGAACGTAGTGACGGGTGAAATACCGCTGGGCATTTCATCCAGCGGGCTATCGATTCTGCCAGCCCTAATAATAATAATAATAATAATAATAATAATAATAATAATAATAATAATAATAATAATAATGATTTCAAAAATTTCCACAAGGGCACCGGTTTGTGGGGAGTGAATTGAGTCTATTACATCGACCCCAGTGTTTAACTGGCACTTATTTTATCGAACCCGAAATGAGGAAAAGTTATTGGTCTCCCGATCGCAAGATCATTATTTCAATTCTTAGACCGGGTGCTGCGTTGATTACACCGACTCCAGTTCTCAGCCGATAATTAGTTTCCCGAATTTGAACTCAGAACGGAAAGAGTTGAAAAAATGCTGCAAAGCATTTTTGTCCAACGCGATAACGATTCTACGAGCTCGCTGTCTATATAAGCCTTTCTACTATAGACACAAAGCCTGCAAATTTTGGGGGAGTAAGTCGATTACATCAACGCCAATACTCAACTGGACTTATTTTATCGACCCCGAAAATATGAAAGGCAAAGTCTACCCCATCGGAATTTGAACTCAGAACGTAATGACGGAGAAAATGCCGATAAGTGTTTTACCCGGCGCGATAACGATTCTGTCAGGTCACCGCCTTAACGCTGCCTGTATAATAATGAGATTTAACAAGGCGAACAAGTAGAGTTAAGTATCTCAAGAAGACAGAATATATAGAAAGGTGTGACAATGCCAAATACAAACAAACCCGGATGTACTATTTACTCAAACAATTCATCTTCCTGAGTAGATAATGTTTTGTAGAAGCGAAAATTCCATGTCTTAATATTTGTTAAAATGTAAATTCCTTGAAGCGTAAATTCCTGAGGATGGCGATTTTATCGAGGAAATATTTAGATTTGCAATACAAAACAGGCGGAAAACTCTAGTGCTCGAACGGTTTGCTCCATTCCAAGAAATTTTTGGAATGTTACTAGCGTGTCTAGAATGCGTCTTATTATCCATTCTATGTTAAAGCTTGGTTTACTTCCTTCCATTTTAACTTGACTTGCGTAGGTAATGCTCCAGAATTGTATAAGTTCCATTCACCTCTGCATCACTATACTTATTAGATATATTGCCATGCTAGAAAATCGATATAAAATTAGATCACAGATTCTGTTTTCATTTTTACGCCTTAAGTAAAAATGAAGCCATATGAAAATCCATTGTTTTTCATTACTAACAGCTCTAGTTGCAAAAACAACACAGAAAAGAGAGAAAAACTTTTGATTCAATATCACCTTGCTCTATGTCTAGCACTTATATATTAAACATGTCTTAAACCGAACTTGAGATTATTCTCGGTTCTTTTTAATTCCATTCAGTACGTAATTTACTTTCACCAGTAATGTATGACTTGATCAAATTTAAGCATTAACACATATGACATTCGTTTTAACTAAATTTCCACAATGCTATTCTTGTCAATCAGAAAATCTATGCTTTATCTTTGAGATGTACTCTGTTCTACATATGACTCTACTGTATTGGAATTGTACTCGAAGCACTACTTGGGTTTTATGTTATACATAAATGGTGACATCTTTCGTCCTGGTTCAAAACAACATATTAATACAAAGCAAAACATTTACATAAATAATATCGTAGTTTTATACTTTTCTCGATAGCATTAGACTTAAAGAAATAACTGAGGTCTGTAATTTAAAACAGGTAATGAAACAGATCCCTATAAAGTGATACGGTCGGGCATTGTTTGTTATAAAGAACCAAAGTAGCATTTTTCCGCAATCACAAAAGTTCTGAAGCGCTGGAATGTAACATTGGAATTTTTTTTCAGAATGCACACGCAAACTGAAACGGAATCGTACAATACACTACCTTGTATATAATGTTATATTATATATATTTTGTGCTGTAACCAAAGACAAGGGAAAGAGCCCATAAATCTTCTGTGGAGCATACGTAAGAATTAGTGGTAGTAGTAGTAGTAGTTGGCTGCGTCTCATGATTCCGAGCTTGCAATCCAGTTCATTTTCCTGGGTGTTAGAACCGCAGATGGCTCCGCAATCCAAGGGTTGCATGAAACATACGGGGACATTGTGGACAAGGGGTAGAAGGGGTTGGTTTGGGAAGGAGAAGGCGCTGCTTTCTCTCCCGTCTCTTGAGTTCAGCTCTTGCGACTCGGGCTTTCTCGAAGTCCGCTGAACCCGTTTTGATGGTGTGTCTCCAGAGGAGCCTGTTTGCCGAGATATCCTCCCAGTTTGCGGGGTCGATGATGGTGCTTTTCAAGGAATTACAAATGAAAAAAGAAAAAAACAAGTTTCATGGTTTATCACCAGGCTAGAGGCTTTGTTTGCTGAATACAGGAGGATACACTCTGCTAAGGACACCGAGTTGGCAGTTTGTGGCAATAAACTGGGTTGGGCAGTTTAATACTACTTAATTTTATTTATAAGGCTCCAGTGTATGCAAGGCTTTCTGAATTAAAATATGTTCCACTTCGAATAAGAAGTGTAGTTCGGCCCCGGCTTGTCAAATGATTAATTGTGGCTTTAACTGATTTCTAAAATCGGGATAAGTTCAGTCTTCGTGAATAAGTAAACATAAAACCGATAATGCATCTCTACGCACATAACTGGCACCTATATCAAGGCGTTAGCGGAATGGTGGGAAAATTTGATCCAGGAACAATTGAAGTCGTTATTGCATTGAAAGGATCATTATAACAAAATACGGTAACACATTTATTTCGATACCCAACAATTTCAGAAATCTTTCCTGTTCTTACTAAGAATAAATATTTACTAACTGATGGACCTGAGTAGCATTTAGGTACTTTTGACTTATCAAGTTGGAAAATATTCTAATTCTAATGTTTTCAATAATGAATACATTAGTTGCAGGAATTTATTTCGGCTAATAAAATTATCACCGAAACATTTAGAGATAATAACGTTATGCCATTGCTTTTTATTGATTCTCCATAAATATCAATCGTCCCAATCACGAAAAACAGCAAAATGAAAATATAGCATGTATCGATATAAATATAGATTATATTTGAATAATCATACATACACACACACACACACACACACACACACATATATATATATATATATATATATATATATATATATATATATATATAGACATAAAATAAAATAATAAAAACTTGCAGAGAAGCGTTTAATGGCATTTATCCTTTTTTATATAGATATTTTCTATTTGATTTCGTCACCATAAAATAATTCTATAACGTTCTTTCACTGAACTTCCGTATTGATCAACATTCTTTTATGCAGCAAATAGCAGAATCATATGCCACATCATTGAATTGGCCAAGTTTAACGTTTTCTTTGATCTATGCTGGTTCATTACTCAGTTTAGCCATATCAGACAACTTCTATTGAGTCTTCGAAATCTAATAAACTCAACGTTAACATTGATGATATTTCATTAATGAAAGTTGTCATAGAAGCGAATATATATATATATATATATATACATGGAAGCGGCTCTTCTGTGAAACTGAACTACTAAGGTATATGTTTCGTCAAGGATACCCTCTAATCGTGACTCTAAGAAATTATGGTTTCGAAAATACTAAGGAACTTTGAGCCCGATTTCACATTTCGATATGAAGTGGGCAGTTTTAAGTAGAGTAAAGATCACTCTCTCCACATAAAAGTAAGTTCCAGAACGTCGATCAGTAGAAATGAAGTGTTACGTGTCCTGTCAAAACTCCAAGAACAATCTGAAATAGATTTAAATTCAAAGACTCTTGAGCAAAATGTGATAATACTTTGATCATTTATTCTTTTAAGTTTCAGGTTTATATGGTTAACATCTTATAACATAATCTGGGTATTCATTATTAAGAATAACATTTAATAACATATTAATTCACAGAAATCATTAAGGATAACATCTCATAACATAGTCATTAGCATAGATTATTTGGGTTAACATCTAACAACACAATCGTTTACATTGTCGGCGAATTAAATGCTTCAGGTCCTATTAGAAGTCAGTATTGATAGTTTTATTCGCGTTGATTTCGTCTTTCTTCCTTATATTTTCGTAACACCTAACATCCAGAACAGTTTTACATGATTAGCCATTCTAAATGTCTTTAGAGAGTTTCTGATATGGCGAACATTATAGTACAATTACAATATGCAGGGTTCAATACCATTTGCAGGGTTCAATACCATTTGCAGGGTTTCTCGGTTCATATCGAATGTCTAGAGCAGTGGTTTTCAACAATTGTTTAATCTATAAATCTATTTCCTTGTGTACTCAGAGGGGACACTTATAGCCACTGGATGTTCAAATAATTCCTATTACATTTTAATAATTAAGTATTATAAGGAATTGCATAAAAATTGTTAAAGTATTTTGAGTATTGTAGAAGGATAACCAATTTATTCTGAAAAATTTTCACTACGAAAGCTTATATGGAGTTCTAAGGGTCATATAAACCCCGGTTGAGAACGACTGGTCTAGATGTTAGTAAACCAATTCGTATGTTTGGGCGTAGGTCATCAACGAAGTGAAAGATTGGTTATATTCCATCCTCTAATATATTCAATAAAGTGAATGCATAAAGTACTAACATCTTCGAAGTTGGAAAGCTCCCCACAGGATGGAATGTCATTATATAATGAAACAGGTCATGCTGTCGAACTCTTATCTGGCGATAATGTCCTCTAATAAAACCAAGTGGTCAACGATTTCAACGTTATTAGTTTTAACTCAAAACTATGTGCACTATGCAAGATATAGCTGTTATTTACAAGTTTCTATTAGATAATAATATACTGTGAAATAGCTCATTGAAACATATGGAGATATGAACTGAAGTACCTAAGTTCCACATTTGTCAGATAATAATAATAATAATAATAATAATAATAATAATAATAATAATAATAATAATAATAATAATAATACTAAAAATGAACCTCACCGCTCTCAAAAATTAAGTAAAAAAAACAGGTAAAATAACCCAGAATCCTTGTCCGTACCGGATCGATCCCAAAATCTAATCGGTTCGTGCCAGTCACGAGGCCAAACATCCCTGAAAGTTTCATCCGAATCCATCCACCGGTTCTTGAGATATCTTGTCTACCGACAAACAAACACGACTGAAAACATTACCTCCGCCTTCGCTAAGGCGGAGGTAATAATAATATAAACAGAGAGCGAGAGCATGCATCCATTTTTACAATAAGGTCACATGCATCACCCATAAAGTAAGTGAAAAAATAGTAAAAGAAAGTTCCCCAACTGAAATTTAAGATAGAAAATTGATTATACATTGTTCAATAGTAACCTACCAGTAGATTTCTTAGTTTCTGCTATTTCATTTAACAGGGTGTTTGTGATTTATATTTATATGCAAAAAGTTCCTATATATCAAAAAGAAACTAGTGATTAGATTTTGTTCCCATTCACAATAACAATTAACCCTCGGTAAAATGAGGTAATCAAGAAGGGATCACGAAAATTACGTTAATTTTGAAGAATTATGCAAACAGAAAAACCTCAAGAATGTTTTAATGAAGAAAAATTGCGAATAAACTTTCAATTGCTAAAACAAATACTTACATAAATAAAAAAGATAGAACTCAGATAATCTAATGACACTTTCTCTTTTGAGTAAACAACATGCACAAAACGAAATCTCTGAAATATCTAAAATCTGTAAAATTGCCTATTTACCGGGATACAGTTGTATTTAGTTATGCTCTATGTTGACTAATTCTACAAAATGAAATATTAATTAATAAGTTAGTATTGTAAATTGTATTAGCACATAAGCGAATCACAGAAATATTAGAGAAAATAATTTGTTTGTCATAATTGAAGTTTTCTTTCAGTTTTCCTAATGTATTTAGTTGGGAATATTTATTTAGTGCAGTACATAGTATACACATAGTAAATTGAATATGTTTGCGATAATTACGAGAAATGACAAAGAAACATCTTAGATTGTAGTATTAAATTCAGTTAATTGTTTGTCTTTTTTAAGTAAATTAATTTAGGTGATAGAGTGAATTAACAAAGAAAACATGTTGAAAGTAATTTACAGACTTTAATCTTGTTGCCTCCATATTGAGATTAATTTGAATAATTTTCTATTACAATGATTATACAGTCAGTAAGGCATTGTCTGAAGACTACAATCTGATAAGTGGCAGAGTTCTAATTGAAGTTGTATTTTGTGATTTCATAATAACATACACCAGGATTTATGACATTACCAAATCCAACGTTTTTTGAAATCGCTATAAATATTGCCGATAGTTAGGACATCATAATATTTTCGACTTACCAAGGAAATAGAAGGTCTATCGATATATAAACACAAGCTATGCTAAAATAGCTCTTAATAGCCGTTGACAACTGTGCGTAAGCAGAAAAGTTCAAGTTGTTAGTAATATGGTGTTAGTTGTATGGCCGTGTGTGTGTGTGCATGCGTGTGTGTGTGTGTGTGTGTGTGTGTGTGTGTGTGTGTGTGTGTGTGTGTGCGTGTATGCGATAGTGTTACCACGCGTAGATAATTTGGAAATATGTCTACAAAAGTGGTATGGTCTTCATCCATGCGTGTGTTTCTGAGGCATGTACGTATCTATATGTATTAATGTATTCGAAATTGAAACAACAATCAGCTTGGCAATACTCATAGTTTGATATCTCCATTTTTCACACAGCTTATACTGAAAGGTCTATGTGAATAAGTGTGAAACCCAGCATATAATAAGTTGATGAATATGCATTTAGTAATAATTTATGGCTTTTAAAATTCGAACATATGAGCACACACATATTCAAATATATGTATATGTGTGCGCTTTTATTCATGGATGCATATTATATTTACTGACTAAGGAATATATACGTCTATTACTGTCATGAGATCTTTGAGCGAAAATAAATAACACAAAATATAATGAAACAAAAGAGGCAAAGAAAATATTGTAATGCATCAATTTTCTTTTCCATTTTTCTGGCCGCGCGAAACTCGGTTGTCACGCTATGAATACAGAAAAAAATCCAGAGAAAGAAAGGAACACATTGTATACCTTAATTAAATTTACTGCTTTCATAAGAGCGAGAAAAACAATAAAGTTGTTGATCAATATCTTCTAGAATCATATCATGAGAGTGTCTAGAAAGAAAAGAAATGATTACAAATATTGTTTGCCTTCCTCTGTTCAACTTGATTAAATATAAATAAATACAAAAATAATACTCATTATGTATTAGCTCTGACAGTTCGGTAATACATATTTCCGATATTTTGCGAAGCATTCTGATCTCTCATTACTAGAACATATGTCTATATTTTAGTATATTTTCTTGTAAATAGCAAGGCGGCGGCTGAGCTGTATGCGTTGGTTGATCGGCATGCAAGAAATAACAGCCACATCTCCCTCAAATGTTATTTAAAAGGAGGGAAATGGCACATTAGATAATATAGTCTTAGACGCTCCTTCTAAAAAGACCCGATAGTTATTGCTACACTGTTATTTATGTCATAGAGAGATAGTGACTTCGATTCCGTCCATATTGAAGAAGAGCGTTCAAAGCGCTTCCAATAATCAGTATTCTTTCAATTCGTTTTCAAAAATCTTATTGAAATAGCCACAATGTTAATGCCGAAGTGAACCACGGTCTTCTTCTGGAAGTCTGTATGTAGATCTGTCTTGAGAGCGTTTACGTTTAAACTTATTGGTAAAAAAAAATGATATATAATAAATAGCAAGGTAGAAAAGGTGACACCTGTAAAGTAAAGTACAATATTCTGTTGTGTCAAGACTAAATGTTCTAAACGAATTTTATACAATCTCAAATATAAAACGCAATTTCAAAAGAAATTATTCTTTTCTACTCTAGGCACAAAGGCCGAAATTTTGAGGGAGGAGCCAGTCGATTAGATCGACCCCAATACGCATCTGGTACTTAGCTTTTCGATCTCGAAAGGATGAAAAGCAAAGTCAACCTCGGCGGAATTGGAACTCAGAATATAAAGACAGACGAAATACCGCTAAGCATTTCGCCCTGTGTGCTAACGTTTCTGCCACCTCACCGCCTTAAAAGTATTCGTTTCTAATCTAGGCGAAAAGCCCGAAAGTTTGGAGGAGGAGCCAGTCGATTAGATCGAACCCAGTACGCATCTGGTTCTTAATTTATAGACCCCCGAAAGTATGAAAAGCAAAGTCGACCTCGGTGGAATTCGAACTCGGAACGTAAAGACAGACGAAATACCGCTAAGCATTTCGCCCTGTGTGCTAACGTTTCTGCTAGCTCGCCGCCTCAGAAGTATTCGTTTCTATTCTAGACACAAAGCCCGAAATTTGGGGGAGTGGAGCAGCTGGTACTTAGTTAATCGACCTCGAAGGATGAAGCATTTCGCCCGGCGTGCTAACGTCTCTGCCAGCTCGCCGCCTTGTCAAAAGAAATTGTCTATTTCATGTTCCTTTATGAAGTTTCCGATAATTGTATATCTTACAAAAATTACCTAGAATTTCCATGAGCAGTGTTAGTTGCTGTTGTTATACTACTACTACTACTACTACTGTCGGTTTTTCATCCGTCTTAACTTTCTGGGATGGGGTTGATGAAATGAGTACAAGTCAAATATTTGGATCGCTGTAATCAGCTAGTTCCTTCTCCGCAGAATTTAAGGCCTTGGTGCCTACAGAAAACCTATTGAAAGGATTATTACTACTGCTATACTACAGAAAATAAAGGTATTCTCGATCGCAGAAAGACTGTGGAAAACACCTTAGACAATCGGGTAAATACCCCTAGAAGACAGAGAAAAGTGACTAGTAAGCCCCTAAAGGAAATGGGCAGGTACAATCTTTTGGACGCCGGACAAAATGCTTTGTACATTTCTTCTGGTTTTAATTTCTGAATTTGCATTCCACCAAGGTCAACTTCGCCTTTCATCATTTCGAAGTTTATAAAATAAGTACCAGTAGAATAGCTGATTCGATGTAATCGACTGGTCTCCTCCCCAAAAATTGCAGGCCTTGTGTCTATTGTAGGAAGAATTATTATTATCATCATCATCATCATCATCATCATCATCATCATCATCATCATCATCATTATTATTATTATTATTATTATTATTATTATTATTATTATTATTATTATTATTATTATTATTATTATTATTATTATTATTAAGGCAGCGAGCTGGCAGAAACGTTAGCACGTCGGGCACAATGCGTAGCGGCATTTCGTTCGTCTTAACGTTCTGAGTTCGAATTCGGTCGGGGTCGATGAAATAAGTACCAGTTACATACTGGTTGCACGTAATCCACTATCCCCCTCCCCTAAAGTTTCAAGCCTTCTGCCTACAGTAGAAAGGGCTATCATCATTATTATTATTATTATCATCAGCGAGGTTGCACTAACAAAGACCATGTGTCTTTTCATTTGTTTGTGCTACCTTGACAATTACTGTATTTTCAAAGGGTATGTGTGTTCAGTTTGCATTGGTATAAGGCTAAACAATAACAAGAGTTGTTAAGATTTTGTCTTGTTTTTTATTTGCAATTGGCCTCCATAATTTTAATTTCGTACTGGGATGTAAACAAGACATTGCGACTGAGATTTAACAATCACTTCAGAGTACCAAGCATTTCGTAAGTAAATCAAATCGTTGATGAATGCAGGGGATTTAAAAAAGCCACAAAAAATATATAATTATGTACTCTGTCACATTAAACTGTTTTTTTTTATTGAACCGTATTTACTACTCCGTTCGTTCATTCATTTTAAAAATGTTTTTATGACATGATATTTCCTCGAAGACAGCTAAGTCTTAAAACACTAATTTTTTTAAAATTTTTTTATTATCGTCTGAATTTCCATTTCAATATCTGTGTACAGTTGTTAATTGTTAGCTTTATGAGTTGTTTGTGTTCTTTTTTTAAACATTAATAAAGAAACAAAAACAAACAATCTTCTAAATGTAAAAAAAAAAATACATAAATGTAGTCTAAAATCTGTCAAAGTAATATATCTTTGACAAGACGGAAAATGTCTATCTAATGTACCGCTCTTCGTACCTACCTACCTGCCAACCCATCTACTAATCATCGGGATGTATGCACGTATATATATGTGTGCGCGTGTGCGCATGTATGAATGTATGTATGTATGTATCGATCTTTCGATCACTCCTCCTACATATCTATCCATATACCTATCTAATTAGATTTTTTATATTACTCAGGTCGGGACAAGCTGTGCTTAGCAAGTAACACATTTAACTGTGTTACTTATGTTGAGTGGTGATTAAATTTAAAATTGCTTTATCTTTTCCTCTAATAGACGAGACTACAAATCTCTTGGGAGATAAAAAAAAAGAAGAGAAAGACAGATGATGGCATTCTTTTCAATGAAAGTCTGATGCTAATTTGTAGATTTAATCTATAGATTCTAATTTCAGTTTTGATTCGTTGCCAACATAAAGACCACATTTCTCTATCTATTAAGATACAACAATTTAGAGGTGTGTTTATTTGGATATTTTTCCATTTTCGAAATGGACACATGATATGTATTCATTTGGCTATCTTCCGTTGTTTACCAACCAGAAAAGGACGAATGTTTCAAAAATATATTCATTAAACATTAATTTCAATGCAGCCGACCATAAAACATCGATTGGGTCGGTATTTTTCATGTTCTGTCACACAGTTGGTACTTTCGACAAGTGAGTTAAATTTAATGTTTCAATCAGTAACTGAGAACCTTCAATGACGACCTTTCTATGTTAGGCATATTTTGAAACAAGATATTTTGTTGTCTCCGGGGAAATATACTGCGAACATGTCAAAAACATCGTTAACCAACCAAGCATGATTTCACTAACTTTTATTAAGATCTAATTTACTTCTTCACCTCTCACTGAACACCCTTCTTAATGTTAGAGAAATAAATTCATTCCAGATTTTGGTTTCTCCCCTTTCATTGTGTGTTCAAATCCTATTAAAATCAGCATTCGTTTCCATTCCTCCATAACGATACAAAATGTGTTGTTTACTTTGTCTATTGGGTAAATTCAATTCAATCATCAAGGTCCCGCTGCTATTCTATCTTATAATGTGAGACTTCTAAAAAATTCAAATCTATTAGAAATAATAATGCCCGGCCATATCACTTAAGGTATAACTTCGTAGATATGTTTTAAACTATATCGCGTCTTCATGTAATGTTTTGCGGTAAGTTTTTATTGACACCAACTTTGACATCCGGCTTTTCTTCACTGTCATTCGTACTTTAATACACTGGTATTAAGTACGCAAAACAGGAGTTTACAAGAAGATAAGATATGCGATGGATAGCATTTCAGATAATTTGTTCACTGAAATCATTATTCAGCTATTGTATTTTATTTCATTTGTTCATTTAGTTATTGCTTACTCAGGACAGCAGAATTTAGATTGCATATCAGTATATTTCAGTTTACTAAGGCGGGCGAGCTTGCACGCCGAGCAAAATGCTTAGCGGCATTTATTCTGTATTTACGTTCAAATATCGCCGAGGTCGACTTTGCAACGTGTTTCAGCCATTGGTCTGATCCCGTGCTGTATCATCGCCTTGAGCAAATTTCTGAATAGCACCTTATTAGGTGTCCGCCTGATGATGAGTCATGTCTCATGCGACTCACCTGACCCAAAGTTTGTCTATGCCTGGCTTAGAATCGAAAACATTGACCTCAGTACTTATCTTTTGAATTTGGTGCTTATTCTATCGATTTCTTCTGCCGAGCGTTGCAAATTTAGGGGACGTAAACAGATCAACACCACTTGTCAAATAATGGAAAGGACAGACACAGAGATGCATACACACACAAACGCACACACAAACACTCACCTGGAAGCGAAGTAGAAGACATTTTCCCAAGGTGCTGCAGTGTAGGACAGCATATGAAACCACGTGGTTACAAATTGCGCTCCTTGCCTTCACACCTATGTCCGCACCTGAATACATGCCATGTTCATGCTTATACATTTCTTGTGCCTCAACTTTGCAAACGGTATTTAGGTACCATGCTTAAGGATTGTTGAGATAAGGGAATCGGTTTTTAAAGTGAACGCTATTTACATCTTACTTGTCAAATATGCTTTGGCGTTTTTCAGAAATAATACGTAGATTGTAATTTTTTATCACCAGTAGATTTGAATTGCAGAAGCTAAATACATCGGTAGGATGTCGTGACTTCGAGACTGAAATTAACTAATTGCCTATAGGTCTCTTTGCTTATTAAGTGATTTGATAAAATCGAATTCAGAACCAGTGTTGATTTGGCTTTAATGATTACGTCTAGCACCGTATTGTACTTTGAGAATATATACATATATATATATATATATATATATATATATATATATATATATATATATATATATATATATATATATATATATATATATATATATGCATATATATATATATGTCTCTGTGTGTGTGTGTTTGTGTGTGTGTGTGTGTGTATAAGTATGTATGTATAAGAAGTAAAAAAGGTTTGATCCAGGCAGATACCTATGAAGCACTTAGTGTTAAATGAATTTGGCTAACTATATCAAGCGAACAGATAATAATAAATGCGAGTAGGATTAACATCCAAGGTTATTCTTCATGTATGAGAGGAAATCTAAATATCGCTCAGAAGAATTTCAAGAAATTCGTATTATAAGAGAATAAGAGGCAAAATGAAGAAATCACGGTTAATTGGAGGATTACTCCACACACTCACACGCATACATAGACACACACACACACACACACACACACACACATGTATATATAACCATTCATATATGTGTTTATGGAAGAATATACATATGCGTGTGTAGGCAGATGCACGTTGTACCCAACGTATCACGCATATACTCTCTATAGAAGCTATTACTAGCTGCTTTAAGTAGCGATAAGTTTGAAAAGAGATACGTGTTACTTTTTTTAATAAATGATTTATATGGTAGCCATTATAAGTTGATGCCAGCTGTTGTTGACTTTAAAAGAACAAATTGACTGACAATATGATTTACTGTTATAAAAATGTCCGATTTCTTAGACAATATTATTGGAGATGCATAATTTTCAAGACAGTATAATTTGAAGCGGAATTAGTCGAGCAAACAAATTAAGATATAAACGTCTGAGTACATTTTTTAATCTTCATTATGGCTATTTTTGAAAAAGAAAACTAACTATTCGTTTCTGAGCAAAAAAATATTTTAACGCTGATTGCATATCTGAAAAACAATGTGGAATATTATGTGTGTGTTGTCTTCCGATTACTAACTAGAAAGAAAAGATCTGCGCCATTGAAACGCAAGCTATAACGTCTCCGAGCCATGGTGGGTTTTTTTTATGTTTTTAACGTTTTGTAGCCTTTCGTTATCTTTTTTTTATCGCAGAAATCAATATTTGAAAAATATATGAATTTCACGGTTCCCTCCCACCACGCTTTCTTTCTCTCACACACACACAGATACACATACACACAATGTGATACGTTGTGCACAAACGCACACACACATTCATATATATATACGTAGTATCATATTGAAGTTAATACTGTGGTTAGTATAATTGACTAAAGCCTTGATCTTTCTTCTATATTGTGGCCGCAACACTGAAGGCAGTGTATTTCTGTTATATGCATATCATACATACATACATGCATACATATGGGTATGTGCATGTGCATGTGCATATGTGTGTGTGTGTGTGTATGTATGTATGTATATATATATGTATGTATGTAGGTATGTATGTATGTATACTACAGTATAATGAAAATATATGTTGTCTCGTCTGACTATTACAGTTTCGCTATTTATACTTTAAATTTCAAAAGATATTTTTAACATTGATCTTATTATATCACGGAGAATTGATATTTTCTCATCGAGTTAACCTTAACTCTAAAAGTAGTCTATCTTACCTGCGCGTCTTCAGCTGGCATGAAAATAGCAGCTAATTCAAAACGCACGAGCCTCATTTATTCTATATTCTACTTAATTTGGTCTGATTACAAACCTCTAAAATGATTTGTGCTAGGATCTCACACACGTAATGTAGCGTGTAGAACAAATTCAGACAACAGACATTAGCCAAGTAATTGGTAAGCAAAGACTCCTTTTAGATGTTTGACATAAATGATCTGATCGACATTTTGGGGTGCTATTTCTTTTAATAGCTTTCTTTTTAGATTTTAAACATTCCGGATGGAGTTCTTGTTTAGTACCTGCTTGGATAACTTCATTACGTTTCTCAGCTTATTTTATGGCATTTGCGAGACCATACACCATTGATGCTTTTGACCTTGTATTATATACTCATTTCAATTCCTCCTGTGCTCTTTAGCACACGGAACAGTAATTTGAAGGCACTGGTTTCTCATGGTTACGACTTTCTCTACTTCCAGCCATGTAATATTGGCCTCTTTCGTGTCTTTCCTAAATGTTCAGCACCATGTGTTTTCGATTTTCCATTGTTTCTCGTTTCGGTCGTTTATTTTAAATGAAAGCCATTTAAAAATAATCACTGTTTCGTAACGAGTATCTAACCTTCTAGTTTTAATTTTTTCACTAACTGTTCCTGTGTTGGCTCTCTTTAAAATGTCTTCATTTATTATGTTGTCTTGCCAGTAAATACTCAGAAACTCTTTCAAGCATCTTTGGGTGAGGACATCTAGATTTCTATCGATTTTCACGTTACTCATTCCTCAATGAACTGTTGATAGTGTATACTCTTACAGTACAGCATGATGGTAATGGAGGAGCAGATAGCGCACATTTTCTGGAATATGACCGCGGCTTTGCCAGTTACTTGGTTAACTTCAGTATTACGTATACCAGATTATAAGCTATTTATTTTAACTCTGCAGAGTATGCAGAACGCTTATTTCATGTCATTTACTTCGGCCATATTGTTGATATTTGAAATCGTAAATATATTCTATGTTAATGATTTTGAATAGTTCAGTTTCCATTGTTGTTGAGAGTCTAAGATTTCTTTGACTCCCAGACTACTACAATCGGTACTGCACATTCCGCAATGGCAAGATTTTGCGCGTATAAGTTTTACGTTTAATATTCAATTTCTAAAAATAAGTCTGTATTTACTGACTTATTTATTTTCCTATAGAAAATCATGTATTCGCATTCTTCGAAATAACGTGCATCTTCGTTCACAGTGTTTGGTAACCGACTTGCTCATGGGTACCAATATTGGTAGGAACACCGCGAGTCAGGAATGAATTCCAGTTCGCCGTTCTGAAGAATATTGACTGGGCGAAGAGAATTATCCGAGATCTGGCAAGTAAGACAGAGCGAGGGTGAGGGAGAAGATAAGCGTGGAACGAATGTTTTTTTTATTCGATAACCGTTTGCAAGAAAAAGTTAAGAATTTCAAGAGAATAAAAGCCATTGTAGATATGAGCGCATAACGGCCGAATGTGGAAGAAGTTCCCTTCGTGACCACGAATTCTTAGGTTCAGAAAATGTCTTTTTTAGTAGACTTGGGTGTGTTCATACCTTGTGAGTGAGTAAAATTGGGTAGACGGAAACTACTAAGTACCCCGTCGGGAAAAACTTATCTGTAATTCAGAAGATACAGTCTTGTCACTCACAACATCACACTGATATGATAAATGCGCGTCTCTAAGGAATACTCAGCCATTTACACGCTAATTGATAAACAATTTTTTTTGGCTGATTAAACAACTGAATCCTCGTTGTACAGCGATGGGGATCTGTCATCACCTGTGCTACCACTGCCGTCCCCACCACTAACACCACTGCAACCACCGCCACTACCACCACCATCATTGATAATCACATTCTCCATTAGTACCACCACTAAAGCCACACAAACTTCACCAGTATCACCATTTCCACAACCAGCAGCATTACCAGCACCACACAAGTATAAACACCACAACAAAAACCACCACCGCCACTACCACCACCACAATTGTAATAGCGATAAAAAAAAAGGCAGAATGAAAAAATCGAAATGACAGCGTGCTCAACAGTTGTTCTTAACAACAACACTACCAAATATATTTATATGCTATATATATTTATGTCTTCTACAAGACACAATTTGTATATAAAGTAACAACATCGTCGTCAATGTTATTGTCAGATGGTATCGCTTTGAAAAATAAGAAAAAAAAAGATTAAAAAAAAAACTTACGCAGAATCATTCATGAAGATACGAAAGATTTCTTGTTTTGATCTAACAAGTAGGCGGATAATTCTAAATGTTCTGTCCTGCGTATTTCAAAGCCCGTTAATAGTTAAAGCATGAAGATAGTTTCTCTACCATAAACAACACAATGCAAATATTTGACTATACTTACACGAACACACTGATACAGAAAAACATATAAACATACACATACATACACCCAAACACCCAAACGCTATACACACTATTATATGCACGAACATTAACACATACAAAAATATGTATCTATATACGTATGCATATTTACTTTTTGTGTGTTCATTTTCTGGTACAGAACAAAACAAGTAGTTATCAATACATTCTTCTTAGATAGAGACACATATATCAGATTAACATGATATCTGATCCTGTTCATCTTATATATGGCAAACATAACCCTCCATTGATATATATATATATATATA
>NC_142938.1:66665490-66677990 GCF_046866305.1 Octopus bimaculoides | reverse complement strand
CACCATGAAAGAAAGTATTGAATGTAGATGAAATATTGAGTGTTCAATATAAAGGATCAAATATATAAATATATAAATATAAATATATATATATATATATATATATATATATATATGCATGTGTGTGTGTGTGTGTGTGTATGTGTGTGTGTGTGTGTGTGTGTGTGTGTATACAGCCATATATTCATAGTTAAATATCAAACCAACTGAGAAAAATAAGAAACAATACAAATATATCAGACACAGAAGCCATCATATTTGTTTTAGGAAACTTATAAAATATTCTATAATAATTGATAAAGTTACTGTGAATGAATTGTATTTACAATTTGAAAAATTTTGCAAAATACATTACTCTGATTGAGGTGAAGATGAATAGTCATAATTCAACGAAGAATCTGGAAAATCGCAGTAAACTTTAAATGCACTATGGCCTTCGGCGCAAAACGACGTGTTCTTTTACAAACTTTCAGTTCATGTGTTCAAACCTGTGATCTTGTCGAGACCTCGGAGCACGCTAACACACAAGCACATACACACAAACATGCCTATATAGAATCACAAAGCTACACAGCCTATTACCCCAGGATGGTATGCATGTTGCAGATAGGTTTCAGGTGCGTCACCAAAAGCAGTAAGAGTAAAATGTTAACAGTGTGAGCGTTTATATACATGCATACTTACGCACGTATGTATAAGTGTATGTATTCATATATACATACTTATGTACGGAGATATATATGTATGCATGTTTGAATGTATGCATATATGTATGCATGCATGTATGTATGTATGTATGTATGTATGTATGTATGTATGTATGAATTTCGGTATATTTAAGCCTGGACTATTGCAGGATATTTCACGGCACGCTATACAAGCTCGTCTGCTTACGGTTTAGATATTTAAATCTTATGTTTGTTGTTCATCCTGCAAATGACGCAGCAGTACACCATACTTCTATGTCTATAACTGTATGAATGTATGCGTATAATTAGCTCTCTCTCTTCTTCTCTCAGTATATATTTGTGCATGTGCATGTGTTCATGCATATGTGTCCGTGCCTAAGTATGTGCATGTGTAAGTATGTATGTATATATTTATGACTTTAAGATTATTTGTTGTAAAGAAATAACTACAATACAAAATGATAAATGAGTAAACAACTTTATCGTTGATAAACTTAGCATTTATACTTCGTCTTTAGAAGTGTCGATAAAATATATAGTAATTTCAAATATTTGTATGTCTTCTGTATATTATATACTGTTTGAAGTATATTCATTTATTTAATTTTGTATATATATATATATTAAGTATTTAAAAAAAAACACAGAAACATGTAATATTGATTTTTCTAATCTTAATGTCTGAATTAGTTTCTTGTATAAAAACATGTCATTAATTTATATTCTCCAAATTATTAAATATAGAAATAATTAATTTTGCAATTTTGCACTGTAAACATTTAAGTGTTCATAGCGAGGAATAAATTTCTATTTTTAACATCGTATTGTCGTTCTTGCTATAAATTCTTATTTTTATCTCTATGTTAATATTAAAACGTAACACTATATAACTGTTCTTATGTTCAAAATAACCAACGTGGCCAGAAAAAATATCAGGTATTTGTTGTTTGTTAACTAAACCACCTGAAACGAAAATTCCTCATTATATGGCACTCCATCGCCAGATGTCTGAAGAGAACTAAGATTTATTCGTATTTTAAAAGCGGTAAAAAAAAAAAGAAAACTTTGCATCGGACGAAAAGATTTCCCCAAAGCAAAAAGAGATATGTTAAAACACCACGAGAAAATATTTTTCGTTCTAATTCAAATAAAGTTGGAAAGGTTTAAAATAAATAATAAAACAACAGTCGAATATTTCTAACTATCCAATACATCTTCAATGTAAAAAAATATGGATTGAGCAGAAATTAAACTTCAAAACCAATTTTTTCTTCTATTTCTGAAATAATAATTTTATTTTCTTCTAGGAAATGGCACAATCGAATATCCCGAATTTGTGGAGATGATGGCGAGACAGATGGGTCCACCAGACGCAGAGAGGGAAATGAAAGAAGCTTTCCGTGTGTTCGATAAAGATGGCAATGGACTTATAACAGCTGCCGAACTGCGTCAAGTCATGGTTAATTTCTCGGATGAAAAGCTGACCGAAGGAGAACTAGAAGATATGATAAAAGAGGCAGATTTGGATGGCGATGGGATGGTCAGTTATGAAGGTAAGCCTTAATAATTATATTTACTGACGTGTCTTAACGCTTACAGGCATTGTTAGGAGATTAAAAGAAATATAATGTGAGCACAGGCATCAAGAATACCGATTTGACATGATTTGTGTATTTAACTACCCATATATCAGTCACCTCCGTCCCATTCTTCTTCGCACTCTCAATATCCAAATGCATATTCTTTCAGTTTCCGTCTACCAAATCCACTCACAAGGCTTTGGTGGGCCCGAGGCCATAGTAGTTTACACTTGCCCAAGGTGCCACGCAGTGAGACTGAACCCGGAACCATCTGGTTGGTAGGCAAGCTACTTACCACATAGCCAGTCCTATATATATATATATATATATATATATATATATATATATATATATATATATATATATATATATATATATATATATATATATATATATATATATATATATATATATATATATATATATATATATATATACATATATATATATATATACATATATATATATATATATATATATATGTATATATAAAAATATATATATATATATATATATATATATAAATATATATATATATATATATATATATATATATATATATATATATATATATAAAAATATATATATATATATATATATATATATATATATATATATATATATATATATATATATATATATATATATATATATATATATATATATATATATATATATATATATATATATATATATATATATATATATATATACATATATATATATATATACATATATATATATATATATATATATATGTATATATAAAAATATATATATATATATATATATATATATATATATATATATATATATATATATATATATATATATATATATATATATATATATATATATATATATATATATATATTATATATATATATATATACATATATATATATATATACATATATATATATATATATATATATATACATAATATATATATATATATATATATATATATATATATATATATATATATATAAAAATATATATATATATATATATATATATATATATATATATATATATATATTGAACGCTACAAATAAGATGTTTTTTTGCCGAACGCAGAATTACCGTTAGAACATCAGAAATACTGGGCAAATTACCCTTACAAAGCGGAAAAATTTATCAACTAATAGCCATGGGACTCGAGCCCATATCCCTCAAATTGAATGCTTTACAATTAAGCTAAACCGCTAGCTGACAAATTTGTATATTTTATGTGTTTTAGTGCCAGATCAAGTAGTGCTAGTAATACGTTTGTGTTAGAACTGAGATGTCAGTGAGTGCTAATAAACGGGAATATTCTGTAATATCCAAATGTATCGTGCACTTGAGAGACGGTGTTATATTTACGTTTAACAAACGTCAAGTATACGAAGTACTCTGGTTTATCAACACATTTAAATATGAATGTATGCACAAGTGGATATGTGTGTCAGTGCGTGTCAGGCAATTTGTATGCGCGCGCGCACACATATGAAGCTTACACACCACTTGATTGTGCTATGCTTTCGCTAATTGTTTT
Organism: Octopus bimaculoides; assembly: GCF_046866305.1. NCBI lineage: Eukaryota > Metazoa > Mollusca > Cephalopoda > Octopoda > Octopodidae > Octopus > Octopus bimaculoides. The sequence goes on along the minus strand of NC_142938.1, from coordinate 66,674,181 downwards.
CGCTTCCTACATAGTTGCACGCAGGCATCAACACACTTGATCCATTGGAATAGGGAGGATGTGACAGTTGAAAAGAGAGAGAGAGAGAGAGAAAGAGAGAGAGAGAGAGAGAGAAAAAGAGAGAGAGAGAGAAAGAGAAAGAGAGATGCATTATATATGCACCTGTCTGTTTGTGTGGATTTGTGTATGTGAATGTATGAAGGTTTACGTTTGTCTACATGTAAATATAGTTGTGAATCACTAATTTTACTTCTGTTCCGGTCAACTTGGTCAGCATATGATATTCTATAGGATAATATAGTATCATAATTTATCTGGTTTCATGATGTAATGGTTGCTAACAGATGGCATCATGCAAATAAATATAATGTTATGCTGTTTCACGCCTTTATAGACTGATAGTTTTCTTAAACCAGTAAATGGAATCTGATAAGATAATCATTGCTCTTTTTCGTTTCTTATCCAGATTTATACATTCAAAATCATTCTAACTCTGATTACATCGCAGTTTTGTACACTTAGTTCTACATTAGCATATGTGCCCTACCGTTTTTATCATTACGAAGTTGAGATCCAGAGAGATTTAGCTGCTATTTATTGTACGACGAATGCATAACATACCATCTTTGCGTCGATCTTCGCACTATATTACCAGTATTCATATTTTTAACGAAAAGTTAATTCGTTAGTTGGGTCAGAGGAATTCAAAGCAACTGGTTTAAATATTCGAAGAGCAGCAGTTGTATTGGCAAATTTATAAATCTCCAACAATATTACCGATCTTTCATGTAGGTATTTGAAACAGAAAACAGCAACTGACCTCTCCTGTGGTCAACTCTGCCTTTTATCATTAGTGTCGATAAATTAAAGGGCTACTCAAATATTGATAGTTGATTTAATAGATTACATTCTGTTCCAAAACGTTGGGGCATTGTGATAGCGTTAGAAATCAATATAATTTTATATTCGCGGATGATAGATGGTAGAAACTTTAAAGTTTGACTGCCAGACAAAGTGAATTTTCACGTTTGTAGTTTTTAATTCAGTCTTGGTCAGCTTGACTATTGATCCTTTCATGGTCGATAAAATGTTTACACTTTTGTCTCAGTATTGTTGACCATATCTCACTCTCCAAAAGAAATATTAATAAGAATTAGAGGGTGGTCCATATTAGATCCGCTACGACCATATGTTCAATTCCCAGACCGAGATCGATAGATCGAATTAGCATTTTTTCCAGTTCATCCGAATTGGGTGGAACAAACAAAGTATCAGAGACATTTCTTCCTCACTCGATAAATATTTGTATACCGGACACTATTCAACTGACCATATATATATACCCATTCACTACATATTTTTGATTCTGCTGAAGTAAGAAACTAATATTTATGAGGAGTCTGTATACTCTGAAATGCATACAAGCTAATTTCATTTTACGTTAACATTTTTCATATATTCACATTCTTGAACCTAATGTCGTGGCAGAAGTGGCCATGGAAACCGAGAAAATCATCTCATATCTTCGAAACACGCAGATATTTTCCCCTCCATCATTTTTGCACAGGTTTACTTGCCAACTGTTAACTGAACAACCAATCTTTAAAGATCAGCTCACACATTTGAAGCAGCATTGATCAATAACAGCAAAAGAGTTAAAGGCTAAATAGCTTTGGTCCATTGCCAACATTTAACAGCTTTTCGAGACATTTGAAATGACAAAATAAAACTCTGAGATTCATTCAGTGACAACATGATATATGCCAACTCTGTTAAGTAGAAGAGATCACATAATTGAGAACAGCGATAAGTTAGTAAACACCAATACACACGCAGGCACGCACGTACGCACGCAGACACACACATGCATACACACATACATACATACTCTCTCTCTCACATATTTATATATACTGTCACATACGTATGTAGATTCATTGATGTATACGTACATTTATACATATCTATCTACCCATCTATCTATCTAGGTACTTCTAAGTAAGTAAATGGATTTTCGTCGGTTTTCACGATGGGTTTTCAGTTGTTAGATAAATATGTCTTTCCATTCAATCATTGGTAAGTGGCTGGGTAACCCTTGGTCAAGTGTACCCGAAATATAAACATCCGACAGAATCAGCAAAATAAATTGTGTGACAAGGCCAGGCCTTTAAATTCTGTGATCAATTAATAAAATTAGTTGCAACAGAGTTCCCGTGTACCCAATTTCGCTCAGGTGGTTTGATCTGCCTGGGACTTTCTTAAATGAAACTTGCCCAAGACGATACGAACCTGCAACGTTGTGGTGCCAAGGCAAACTCAATAATCAAACATGCACAAATATTCATCGAGGAGAAGAGAGAGGAAAACTGGGTAGGAGTGTTTACAGGTATGCTTATTAAGTCAACACCTCTGTAGGTTAATTGATTAGCAGGTACATATATCAGTTGTTAGCTTCAGATATGATTTAGAGTCCAGAAATGTCGCTCACGATCTAAATGATGATCTCTAATATTTATAACAAGATATTTATATGTGATTTAGTATTCTTTACAATATGAGGGCTCATATATTTAGTCCGCTGTTTCCTACTACAGACACACACACACATATATATATATATATATATAGATATACATATACATTATATATATATATATATATATATATATGTGCGTGTGTGTGTGTATTGGTATGTATGTATATGTATATATATATATATATATATATATATATATATATATATATATATATATATATATATATATATAAATACTTGTAAATACTTTCTTTGTTTCGTGCAATTTTAAATACATTCATACATACATACATACATACATACATGAATACATATATATATATATATATATATATATATATATATATATATATATATATATATATATGTATGTATGTATTCATGTATGTATGTATGTATGTATGTATGAATGTATTTAAAATTGCACGAAACAAAGAAAGTATTTACATCTCTCTCAAACTATACATATTTCAATTTTCTATGCTGTAAGGGAAAGGAAAACAAATTGAAATAAAAATTATTTCGTGATATTAGTCACGCGCTAGTCTTACATAACTCACATGCTGATAATGGACCACAGAATGAACTTAATCCGTTATAAAAAGGAAGAGAGAACCCAAATCTATGAAAAGTCTCCTAACACAAGCCCGAATTCGCTCAGCAGCAACACAGAAGCCGTCAGTAAAAAAGGCGGAAGAACCAACTGTGGGATATGCGTCAATTTAATTGAGGGATCAGTTCTCCTTCAAACAGGGACAACGTTTCACAGTGAAAAGCAACTTCACATGCCCTTCGAAGAACCTAATATACGCACTAACCTGCTTTGGGTGTCATGGGCAATACATTCGGCAAAGAAAGAACAGTCTACGTAAAAGGTTGGCTCTGCACAGACCCCAGATCAAAATTCCCCAAATAACAAAAATCGAAGCTTCAGAATTTTCCCCCTCTACTAATACAACCTGTAGGCAACGAAGTAGGAAAGAGACTCTCTTTATTACAAAATACAGACCCCTTTTGAACGCATCTACAACAAACGACATATCCACCACGACCTTAGAATAACACAAACACACACGCAAATATTAAAAATGATACACTCAAGAAACTCTTAAGAATTCATTAAAAACCGTCCCAATCACTGCTATAATCCATAACGAGCCACTTTTAGGTCACTAGACCCTTTAACATCTTACTACTATCAAACCACCTACATTCCTTCTTATTCTCCCTTCTCTTTCTCCTTCTTCTTCTTCGTCTTCTTCCTCTCCGCCACCTCGTTCCAAACTTCGCCACTATTGCTGTTTAGAATAACACCTACGCAAACTTTATAAACAATACATTCAAAAGAGTTGTCTCAGGAATTCAATCCTACTACCATCTACAACAAGACACTTTCAGGGCACTTGACCATTTAACATCCTACTACTATCATGACACTCTCACATTATTCTTCTCATGCTCCTTCTTCTATTTCTTCTATTTCCTCTTCTTCTTCTTTGTCTTCTCCTCCGCGTCCTCCTCGTCCTCCTCGTCGTCCTCCTCGTCGTCCTCCTCCTCCTCTCCCTCCCCTCCTCCTTCTCCTCCTCCTCCTTCTTTCTTCTTCTTCTTCTTCTTCTTCTTCTTCTTCCTCTTCTTTTTCTTCTTCTTTGTCTTCTCCTTCTTTGTCTTATCCTTCTTCTTTGTCTTCTCCTTCTCCCCCTAATAAGACCTATACATGATGTATCCTCTTGAGTTAGTAAAATTATTTTCGTTTTGTGGAAAGGTAAATATACGAACACCTTGCAGTGATTGGAACCAACTCCGAACTGAAGGGGGAGATAATCTCGAGTAATCGAGAAGTCACATGAATAAGCAATTAAGACGCAGGTGTGGAACATTACTTCTCGCTCAAATAATATATTCAACACAACCATGTTCTTCCTTGAAGCCATCCAGTTGTAACATATTTACACATTCCCCAAATAAAGTGTAAATTGCTTAGCGCATAAACTGTGTTGTCCCTGCTTATTTGTGAGCAAAAATGTTTAAACGTTGACTGAGGCAGATGTTCAACTTAGTCAAGTCTAAGACAAATGAACTCATGTATTTGAATTTTATTCGTCTGTTTATTTACCGACCTACTTACCTACCTCTCTGTATGTCTACCTACCAATTGGTCTATATATTATCTCTCTATCTCCCTCTCTGTCTGTCTCTCTGTCTGTCTTCCTCTCTGTAACTCTCTCCATATATATATTTCGTTTTTGGATTTGGTTTGTAAGAATTTTTATGTGAGTTCGTATGTTGAATCATATTTTGTTGTGCCTGGAGCGAGTCATTTTCTTTTAGTGCATTATTATTTAAGACACTCACCGGTAAAGTAAATATGTAACTGAGTGGAAACTCTACCGGTGGGTGTGTTAAATAATAAGGCATTAAAAGATAATGGCTCTCCCCAGACGCAGCAATATATATATATATATATATAAGCAATGTTAATTCTCTAAATGAAGTATTAACAGTAACTGCACGATAAAGTGTAGTATATTGCCACTTAAGTGTGGCTGACTCCTAGGGGTGGATGTTACTGTTGCTTTTAGCCCCAGGAGGACATCTCCTCCAGCTGGCTTATCGACACACGACTGTGTCCTGTTTGCCAAGGGAAGTTATCCCTCTCACCATGATCTGTAGCACGAACGGATCCGGATTTCAGGGTTATTTCCCTTCGTCGGCGTTCGACAGCCACTGACCTATGTATATATGGAACAAAAACGCAATAGAGGACAATAAAACATTCGAACAGGTAGACGATACAAAGGCCGACAGAAGAAACAACAATTAGAAGGACGGGGAAAAAGAGGACGGGTCATTCGTTGCTTTCTTTCTTCAGTCAAGTTACCAGATATCCCTACTGTTTCGGGCAGTTATACTTCAGACAGTTCGATCTGGTTGCCTCCCCACCAAAGTCTAAGCTAAGAGCATTTGATCTTTGCAAGAAAGCTAGCGAATGTGTACTGCAGCAAAGACAAAAAGAAAAAGGGAGAACATGCTACACAGTTACAAATACAAACAACAAGAATATAACAAGAGGTGTCTTTCGACTGAGAACGAATCAGATTGAGCTGGAGTGTACGAAGTGAAAGCCTAAAGGCAGGAACATAGGAGTTGGACATAAAATGTTACAAGGCTTTAGACGCATCATTATATATAAGAATATAAGTGGACCTCAAAATCGTTGGAAATAACGGACCAAACAGTTTAAATGGCAGATACATAAGACACCTATATTCAATTCGAATTCATCCAAGCATTTTATTCTTAGTAGGACTTTACTCTTGTATATTTACAAATTATAGCGGATAAAGAAATCTTGTTTATCAGATCCCTAGAATATCAGTTAATTCTGAATATACATTTGTATTGTATAACGCGTTGCCTGCTTATTAGAGCAGACATGTCAAATCATTCGTTATATACTGAAATTATTGTCCTATGATGAAGGCTGTGAAACGGCCGTATTGCTAAAGATCATGAATGGTTAAAAAATATACCCAACTCTCATTATCCAGGCATTTTATGGTATATTTACACACACACACACACACACATATATATATATATATATATATATATATATATATATATATATATATATATATATATATATATATATTTATATACTACTACTACTACTACTACTACTACTACTACTACTACTACTACTACAACTACTACCAATGGTAATAAGAAAAAATGCCCTGATGCAGTACCAGGCAGTGGCTCTCATGTCTTCTGATCTTAACTGATTGGAAGTTTTATCATTACATTGTTTTGTCTTGGTATAAAAGATGGGCTACAGCAAATATTCTGCTCAATACCACTGATTTGCTTGTCAGTTGTTTGACTTTTACCAGTTGAGCAAGTTCCTTGGCGGTTGACGATATGTGCATCTCTGATCAGGAGCAGAAGTAGTGGGGGAGCATCATAGCCATGTGCTGAAAGGAATTCTTTGGGGTTTGAATAATTCACCTTTGGAAACATGGGTGTTTCGTTCAACATTCTTAAAGACTCCTATTCAGGGACCTTTTGAGCGGGATGGGCTAGTCAGACTGAAGAAATTTCTAGCTGGGCCCCACCTGCAAGATCATGCACTGTTTATCTTTATATGTGATCACCATGTCGCGCACATATGGTTGTGATGCATGTGCTTGGTGTACCCTTATCAGACGGGTAGTCATGATGGGTATACTGGACTTCGTATATTTTACCCCAGTGTCACTTTGATGGCATGCGCTGCTCTCTCACTCAATAATAATAATGATAATAATATTAATCTTTACATATATATATATATATATATATATATATATATATATATATATATATATATATATATATATCCAGACAGTTAGGTGATAAAAGAAAGGAACAACAAAACATCCAGATAGACGATACAAAGAAAACAAGGACGGGTCATTCGGAGTTTTCTTTCCTCAGTCGAGATCCAGATTATCTGTGCAATTTCGGCTGGTTATTCTCGATATTGCTCCAATCGGACCAGCTCCAAGGAAAAACTAAGCTAAGAGCATTAGATTCCTTGGATGAAAGCAGCGAATGCATACAAAAACAAGGACGGAATAAAACGAACAATGTTACACAAATACAATCAAAATAATAACAGGATATAACATCAGGTGTCTTAGATTCTGCATTTAAATTTTCCTACATCATGATGTGAAAAATGTTAGATTTTTATCCCTGCAACCTGAAGATAGAGACCATATCTATCGCATGTTTATTTGCCAATGCTATGAAGTAACCCCAAGCCTTAGATGTCGAACACCATACCTTCTCCCTTTTAATTTTCTGTGCCTATATTCTGTCTGTAAGTTTGCTGTGTTAATATATAGCTATCTATATATTTATACTTGAATATTCATCTGAAATATATCTTGAAATATATCTTGAATACTCATCTGAAATATACCTGTCTTTGCTATTCTTTTTACATGCATACATGTGTACATATATATATATTGTACATCTCAAGCAAACCGTTCTATTTGTTTATTTGCATCATTGTTTCCACATCTGCTCGCCTGGATTCCTCTTCTAGCCACTCTTTACTTCGTGCACTTGGTCTTCGGTAAACGTTCGGGAGTGTAAGCTAAAATTATTTGAGCGCTACGAAGTGTTTTCTATATTGAGAATCTCTGGATCTCTTCTGTTGTTCTGTTGACATATATATATATATATATATATATATACCTCTGTGTGTGTGTGTGTGTGTGTGTGTGTGTGTGTGTGTGTGTGTGTGTGTGTGTGTGTGTGTGTGTGTGTGTACACGTACTAATACTCTTGCTTCTTTCATTTCAGAATTCGTGAAGATGATGAGGAACCAACAACAAAAGTAAAATATTTGTGCTGAATCTCTTGCCCCGCTTCTGCAGTACGAAAATATAAAAAAACAATGTCAACGGGAGACTGCACCCACAGCTATCTGTTCGTCACTGTTTGTTCGAAGGGAATGAAAAAAGGCCTCTCGTCTGCCTTCACCTCACCAACCCCTACTGCACCAAATATTCTGACTAAATTTACTAAAAAATAAAATAATCGTTTGTTCCATATTCTACTACCATATCGTTCTTCGGTTTCTTAATTATCCTTTACAATCATTCCAAACTTCGTCTTACTATAACACATATCTATCTACCTATCTACTTACCTACTTATCTACCTACATAGCTACATATCTACTTCAATACAGCTACTACTACTATTACTACTACTACTACTACTACTACTACTACTACTACTACTACTACTACTACTACTACTACTCTATAGATATTTCACGGTAATATTTCAAAATGATCTTTTTGTTTCACTTTCACCATTGTCATTGTTGTTATAAACGGTAAAGAAGAGAATAAATAAATAAATAAATAAAAGAAAAATATAAATACAGTTAAACCCATTTTTGGTAAAATTCTTGATATTATAACCAATGTTATAACCCTTACCAGCAATAAAATATTGTAAATATTTTACCAAACGTTTCCAAGGTGATTCAAGTTTTTTTTTCCGCCCAATTCCTATGATGTATTTCATGTTTTTAAGAAAAATATAACATATGTCTTCTCCTTCAAAATATTTGCAAATATTTAGAAAAACCA
>NC_142938.1:66657990-66660490 GCF_046866305.1 Octopus bimaculoides | reverse complement strand
TATATATATATATATATATATATATATATATATATATATATATTTATACATTTATACATACATATTTATAGATACACACATACACACACATAAACGTAAGTGTATGTACACATGTTTGTGCATTTGTGTGCGGAAATGTATGCAGTTATGTATATTACATATATACATGTGTCTGTATGTATATATATATATATATATATATATATATATATATATATATATATATATATATACATATATGTACATATGTATATACATACATATATATATATATATATATATATATATATATATATATATATATATATATATATATATATATGTATGCATATATATATTTATGTATATATGTATATATATACAGATATATATATGTACATATATATAAATATATATGAACATATATATACATGTATATACGTATATATATATATATGTACATATATATACATAAATATATATATATATATACATATATATATATATATACAAATACATACATACATATATATACATATATATACGTACATATATAACATACATATACATACATATACATACCTATATATATGTACATATATATACGGACGTATATGTATGTATCTATATATATATATGCATGTATATATATATATATATATATATAGGTATACATATATATGTATATAATATGTATGTATATATATGTATTTATATATATGTATATATATGTATTTATATATATATGTTTATATATTTATGTATATATTTACATATATGTATATATGTATTTATATATATATGTGTATGTACGCATATATACATACATATATATATATATATATATATATATATATATATATATATATATATAGACATACCAACATAGGTAAAAATATATTTATGTGTGTGTGAATATTTCTAGGTAATGTAGTACAGATAAATCCAGAAGATATCGTCAATGTATGACAGCTCTGATATCATTTAATTAGCTACCTCAATATTTGGACCAACTGAAGAAAAAGCACTGTATTTCATATATGTATATGTGCACACACAAACACGCACACACACACACACATATATATATATATATATGTATATATGTGTGTGTGTGTGTGTGTGTGTGTGTATGTGTGTGTGTGTGTTTGTGTATATATATATATATATGCAGATAGATATATACATACATATATATATGTACATATATATGTATATATATATATATACATATATACATATCTATGTATATATATATATATATATACATAAATATATATATACATAAACATATATACATATATATACATATATTCATATATATATATATATATATATATATCTATGTGCCATAAATATACATGTACACATACATATATATATAGATATACATATATATATTATATATACAAATATATATATATATACATATACACATCTATATATATACGTATATGTATATAGATACATGTATGCATTCTTGTACGTATGTGTAAATATATGTGTTCATATGGATGTGTACACAAATGTAATATTTAATGTGTTTAAGAAGATAATTCTAAAGTCTATTTATATATATATATGTATGTATGTGTGTGTGTGTGTGTGTGTGTGTGTTCCCACTAACGTCCACACACATATACATATATATATATATATATATATATATATATATATATATATATATATGGCGGTATGCCCAATGTCCTATATCTGTTTGTGCTTATGTGTGCGTGTTGTGTGTCTGTGTATGTGTGTGTCTGAGTGTGTGTGAGTATGTGTATACATAATTCACATCCTATGTCAATTTTAACTCTACGAAATATACACTATTTGATTTTGAGGGTTTCAGGTGTACAACAAATCCTGCAATGAAGGTCAAAATCCGTGGATAGCCTGGTGTGTGTATTCACAATTTCAGTTCCATCGTCAGTACATGTACCAGAGAAAGAATAATGAAACAAGGCGCATCATTTTATTCGACAAGTGGTTAAAATTCGTATTACATCGCCCTAATAATACATATCTATAGACAAGCACACACACACACATGCACACACATTCACACACACACACACACACTCAAGCACACACACTCTGACACACACACATATATATAGACTGATATATATCTATATATATATATATATATCGACAGGTGTATTTGTATTTAGATATACACACACATACAGGAAAAGTGGTTTCTGACATGAGTAGAAGAGAAGATGAAGATGCACTTGAGCTCTTTAAATGATTTCATTTACATTTACTGAAATACAAATACAAATGTATAATAATGAATATTGCATCCTTCCTTCTTATATATATATATATATATATATATATATATATATATATATATATATATATATATATATATATATATATATATATATATATATATATATATATATATATATATATAGATATATGTATGTATGCACGCATTACAAATACAATATATATATAATACAATATATATATCTAAACATGCATACCCACGCACACATACATTCACAGA
>NC_142938.1:66635490-66652990 GCF_046866305.1 Octopus bimaculoides | reverse complement strand
AAAGGAAAAATAAATTTTCGATCAAATGGGATCATGAAGTAGAAAAAAAAAATTTTAAACGCCGATCAAAAGGGATCGTATAGATAGATAGATAGATAGATAGATAGATAGATAGATAGATAGATTGATACATTTCTTTTATTAGCCACACAGGGCTCAACAAAGATGGGACAAATACAATGTAGAGCTTTTCTTTTGGGGAGGGGGAAGGGAAAAAAAGTAGGGGTGTGTCGATCAAAAGGGATCGTAGGAAGGAAAAAAGGGGGAGTTCGATCAAAAGGGATCGACAAAAAAAATATCACGATATCAGCGTATATAGCACATATTAGCCATTAAAAGTACAGAAGTACTGCTAATATCACAAACATTCAACTGCAGTAGAAATATGTAAATGCTCAGCTCGCAAATGGTGCTATGAAAATTTTGATACCAAAATACTATATGTTCGATTGAAGTCTTTTTGTGTTATGAGTGAGTCAATCCGTAATTGTAATCAATATTTGTGCGCATGTGTGTGTATATGTATGCGAGTGTGTGTGTTTGTGCGTCCGTGTATATATATAAGGAAAGAAATAAGATGAAAATACACAGATTCGATTTTACAAGACTAAAGAATATATTTAAATCGTCATGGCAAACATATTAATGTATATTATACAAAATATGATATTTTTCCTCTAATAAAATGACCCTTTCGCAGGAGGAAAAAGAATCTTATTTTGTAATATTGTATAATACTTTGGCCATGACGATTTAAATATTTTCTTTAGTTTCCTAAAACAAATCTGTATTTTCATCTTATTTCTTTCCTGGTATATTCAACCACAAGTAATCACCAACCATGCTTTCTCATATATATGCATATTTATATATATATATATGTGTGTGTGTGGGTGTGTGTGTGTGTGTGTGTGTGTGTGTGAGTGTGGTGTGTGTGTGTGTGTGTGTGTGTGTGTGTGTGTGTGTGTGTGTGTGTGTGTGTGTGTGTAGGGAGAATTCACAAAAAAACAACAACAAAAGAATGAAGACAGGCCGTGTAGAAAACAAACAGATGCATTAATATAACGCTCGGGAAGTGAAAAAGTTTTTAACGTTTCGAGCCTACGCTCTTCCACAGAATAGAACACGGAAAGAAACCATTTATATATATATATATATATACGTATATATATATATATATATATATATATATATATATATATATATATATATATATATATATATAAATATACAGTGTACATTTGAACACATAACAGGTATCCATCATAGGATTATTTGTACGTTAGAAAGAACAGCTAAGTTCAAAACCAATATTAGGGATAAAACTTCGAAGGGACTGAAAAATAAAAACGTTTTATTTTATGAATAATATATAGTCTATGGACTAAATTTTTACACGCTAGACCACTAGTGGTAGAAATTTCTAATATTTCTCATTAACCTTGATATTATTAATTATATATATATATATGTGTGTGTGTGTGTGTGTGTGTGTGTGTGTGTGTGTGTGTGTGTGTGTGTGTGTGTGTGGAGTGTGTGGTGTGTGTGTGTGTGTGTGTGTGTGTGTGTGTGTGTGTGTGTAGGGAGAATTCACAAAAAAAACAACAAAAGATGAAGAGGGCCGTGTAGAAAACAAACAGATGCAAATATAACGCTCGGGAAGTGAAAAAGTTTTTAACGTTTCGAACCTACGCTCTTCCACAGAATAGAACACGGAAAGAAACCATTTATATATATATATATATATATATATATATATATATATATATATATATATATATATATATATATATACATACATACATATATATGCATGAATATATATAATTTTATTACGTTATATGTAAACAAACAAGTTTCTTTTTGAAGCGCTGGAATGCATTGTAGTACAATTAGAATGATATATTTTTTCAACGCGTAAGTACTGATAGAACAACACGTATATACGATAAAATCCTTACAGAGCAGAAAAATCTGTCAGCAACCAGCCATGTATGTATTCATGCAAGCATGAATGTATGCAACTGTGGATAGAATAGAAAATTATATCTACACACGCACACACATACATACATATGATTGCTGACATATTTTTTTTTGCTCTGTAAGGAATATATCCTATATATGCTCTTTTATCATTACTTATGCATTGAAAAATATATCTTTTATAAACAAAATACGTTCGTTCCACGCATACTCTATTGTAGTGTATCAAATTGTTGGTATCCTATATTGGGAACAAGGTTATTTATTTTTACCCCTACTATATAAATGAATATTTGTAGGGATTTTTTTAAAGGATAAAGATAACATATATGTAGAAAATTTATTTTAAAATGAAACACAGAGTGACTCGTTGAATGAGTAAGATTTTAACATCCAAAATGACCGAAATTTAAAAAAAATGAAAGAACGACAGCGCAGGGAAAGATCAAGGAGATTATTTTAATGCAATTACTGACAACGATCATTGCACTATCAGTTGTTAATGCCATACATTTATGTATGTGCGTTTCAATGTATATCTGTCTATCTATCTACCTCTCCCCCCTCTCTCTCTCTCTCTCTCTCTCTCTCTCTCTCTCTCTCTCTCTCTCTCTCTCTCTTTCTTTGTGTATATATACTTAAGTACTTACATAAGTTTCGCACCCAGTGAAGGCACAAGCTATATCTAACTAAACAGCACATCAATTTAACACACCATTACGAAAGAGCTATTAATGGTTTCATGCTTAACGATACTTTAAATTGGCAGATTATAAAACATGGCATGTATCTCTAAGCAATATTTCAGGCTCTTTTTATACATTAAATGCATTTGAAAGTGAGGACGCTGGATTGTGAGGAAATAAGAAAAAATGAGAAGAAAAATACGTGAAGAAAATTGGTGCAAAAAGTGGAACAAGAAGAAATAAGAAAAAAAGAAAACCAAGATCATCGCCTTCCTTTACTGTAGAAACCATATATATATATATATATATATATATATATATATATATATATATATATATATATATATATATATATATACGTGTTTGACATTGAGCAGGTCGCAGTAAATATATGTTTCAGTGATATTAACAGTCTTCGTGTGTTTCCGAATGACTAATTTATGTCTTCCACGCTGAAATTGGTATATATATATATATATATATATATATATATATGACTGAATGTTTATGATTTCACTTCGTAACTATGAAATTCCGGGTTCCCACTGGGTGCCATCTTAGACGATAATATTTTTTCCTAATTTAGGGCCGATCTATGCTTTGCCAATAATTTCTAGTAGACGGTACCTACATAGAAGACCTTCGATTGGTTTGCACCTCTCATTCACTTAGTACGAAGGGGTACACAAAAGAAATTGGAATTTTGCAATATTGTTTTATTCACTTAGTTTTATATGTTTTCTCTTTTATCGCTTTCAAAGTATTCTCCATTTGAATCAATGCATCGGTGCAGATGCGTTTTCCACTGTAGGAAGTAGTGTTGGAATTCTTGCGAAGTGATGCCTTTTAAAGCCTGCAGCGTTTCTTTCTTCACTTCTTCCACATCTGCAAATTCCGTAGCACCAGATTTCGTTCCCACTGATGACCTTCGAAAAAAGGTCCGGATCAACTTTCAGCTGTTCATTCAGTGCACGACATGCATTTAGTCTTGACTGCTTTCGAGGTACAGATTTTTTTGTAACTCTATTCACTCATAATTTCTCGCTCAATATTCGTTGGCAAAAGCACCAGACAATAGTTCGTCAATTGTTCGGCGGCGTTCTTCTTGAGTTTTCATGATGTTCTCATACGTCCGGGAGGTCGACGGTCGCCTTGAACGAGGTTGGTCTTCAAGCGACAAGTGACCATTCGAAAAGCGTGAAAACACCCGTAAGCTTATGTTTCGCTCATGGCATCGTTCGTGTAAACTGTCTGGAGAATGACAATTGTTTCGGCCGCCGTTTTCCCCAGCAGAAAACAGAATTTCACGAAAGTACGCTATTCCTTCGTTTCAGCCATCTCAAAAGTAGACGAACAGGGGAAAAACACTGCAAAAGAAAGAAGCACCACGTGGCAGTATGACCTCACTGGACAATGCCGGTTGGTAGACTGATACCGTATCAAGTAGCTTCTAGCGGTGGAAGCCCGAACTACAACAGGCTTGTCCCTCAGGGAACATTTCTTGTTACTTTTGGGTATACCCTCGTACAGCTTTCTCACACTCTCTGTTGCATTTGATTCTGCCTTAGAAGTGCATTACGTGTGATCGTGTCTTAGTAATACAGGAGCAGATAATTCACTCGATCGAGCAACTGATTCCACAGGTTTGAAAGATGGAAATCCACCATCGGTGACCTTTGGTCTATTGGTCTGTAACAGCTGAAATATCCTGGCTCTATCTGGTAGAATTTTCAGAGAGGTAATTGATGAGAGAGAGAGAGAGAGAGAAAAGGGGCACAGAAAAAAATGTGAAAGAGAATGCGTGGGGAGAGAAATAGAACGCTTTATCAAAGAAAACCAGTCTTCGTGTAGCACGCAATATGTTTTAGATTTCCAGATCGATAATAACTGGCACTGGGTCGTTTATGACGACGAGAGATCCAGTTTAGCCGACCAGCAGAACGGTCTGCTTGTGAAATTAATGTGCAATTGGCTCATTATTCTACAGAGATGTTTACATTTCTGAGGGATTTTCAGCGTGATACAGAATGTGACAAGGCTTTGAAACACAATTACTACTCATGTTTGAGTGGCCTGATGGAACATGAACTAAAGTGTCTTGCTCCATGACACAACATGCCGCCAGAAATCGAAATCATGATCTTACCATAACCTCTCAGCAAAGACACTCGTTGTATAGACTTTCAAATGTTAAAGTTTGTAAATCAGAGGCTTGGTTATCAATGTATTCTAATCTACAGCCTCAAATTGCGTATATCAAGTATCTGTTAACATCAGCAACGCGTTTAAGTACATTACGATGGTAATTTTAAGTAGGCTCATCCTATATATTCTGTTGATGTGGATTTTAATTGAGTTTAATAACCAGTAAATTTATCAATGAATTTACGTTTGTGTTCTTGTAAGTTATGTAGTTACTGAGTTTCAGAAAGTGACTACTGGGAGCTTTTTGTTCCCACGTTTCAAGTGTATGATCTGATAATGATTAGAGAGTGGATTCTTATAAAGAGTGGATTCTTATAAAGTAAACAGGTATAAAAATTTGCAAGTATTCATAAAAATTAACATTTGTATAGATAAACAGCGATTTGCAAGTTTGACCTGAATGGAAAATATATTTCATATGAAATATTCTTAGAGAGCTTCTGTTAACGATCTTGCAATAAGCACATGGATATGAACGTGTTTCCGAACCAGTGATGTGTGATTGGGGAATGAGAGCATATTAATGATTAAACTCCAACTTCTCAAAGATCTTCCCTTCACAAAAACTACATAGAGATTACCGCTTAGGAAATCAAGATAATAATGTACATCAACCATACATTCTACAATGTGCCAGCCGGTTGACTGAAAGAGTTGTAAAATCATAAGTTTCTATGTGTACTACACATTACACACGAATTTCACTAAGGTGCAACGACTGACAACTAAAATCTGATACCTAAAAATAAGAAGGCACGCCATCTAGACAATTGTAGGAAAACATTAACTTCATTAATATTCGAATATCTGAATCTATAAGTCGCAATCTCCACAAACCCAAATAAGGTTAATTTGTTAGCACACTAATTGTGTCAGTGACGTTTATCACCTCTTAAGAAAACCCAACAAAAAGCTACTATACATTGACAAATCTCCAACCGCTTAAAATTCATAAAGAACATAGTTGAAAATATATGCTTCTCAGTTATATCCTAAGATGTGGGCACTCTCACCGGATCATCTTAATGTTATTTTGGTGCTGATATTAAGCTACCTCAAGGACAAAATCCAATGCATAGCACACACCTGAGACTCGATAATGAACGTAAACGCAAAATATGACTCAAATCCTGCTTTCCCCTTGAACGCTAAGCCAAGGGTCACTAGCAATTATTTTCCTTTTGTACGAGACCCGTTTCCCCCAAATCACTCAATCCGTGAAATATTTATCACAAACAACGTTAAACAAAGTTACAACTGCACGCCTAAAATCGTATCAGAAACACCAAATTTGAAAGCCATACGCCACCAAACCCAACGCTATTCCAACATTAATCCCACAAACTGTCTCATCGATATTTTATGCAAAAACATAAGGAGCACACCACACAGAGGAATACCTAATTGTTTAAAATTCAAATTCCCAGTACAATTCTACATATTAGAAAAAATCAAATGAAAGCAAGTTCCAGGTTGAATAAGTTGAAATTTTTGTATTAAATATGGATAGAACACCATTTATAACGGAAACATACACTGCATAAGAGCATACTATAAAAATCGACACTACAAACTAAATGCCCCGAATTAGGCTCATTGGTCTATGTTGAGCCCATCCAAAACAAAATCTATGACTTTTTAATAGGATTTAAATCGAGTTGGTAAATGGACAAAGGCCCATTTAACAAGTCAAAAAGTTAATTAGCTGATATGCCAACATAATCGGTATCTTTTATACAACACCGAGAGCCCGCACCACTTATTTAGTATACATGGTGCAATGCACACAGCTTTTATCATTTAACGCTGATACTATATTCTGCAGCATTCGTCACAACCAGTTCCTTACCTTTCAAAGGACAGTTTTAAACCCATCTCCTAATCCAAATGTACTGATCATTTACATTTGTTGTATATTCATATATCTTCAGATCCAGTTTCTCACATCTCTACGCGTTTATTTCTTGCTTGCGAGTTCATTTCTGTTAGCTGCTTAGTATGAAGATAGTAGTGGTTCACATGATCTGCTGTGAAATTGATGACATTATCGCTGTGCTGATTCCGTTATATGACAACACCCTCAGGAAAAACATGGGCAAAGACGAGCTGCCAGAAGTCCACCGTTCTCGTGCGGAAGGACTCGCAGAAATGGAAATTGGGTCGTTGTAGTGGTGACGGTGGTGGTGGTGGGATATTATATAGCTGATTAAAGGAAGAGATGGGTGAATCGGGAGCACCTGAGTGGAACTGGCGCAGGACCAACTACCTCCGAAAAGCTAAAAGCCATTAAAACAGCGAAAGCTCCATAAATATTATGTTCTCTATTCCAACCAATTCCTCTTCAGTTTTTAGACTGAATTTTATTTTTTATTTTTATTTTTTGCTTCTCTTTATATATCGCTTTTTTATGAATCGATTTAAAAAAAATATTGATTCATGTATATATTTATAGCATGTAATATTTTTTATTTACATTTTAAACGATTTTTTTTTCTACTGATTCATTTATTTGTTTTTATAATTACATATTCATGCATTCAAGATGCACTTTTAATCTTTATGAAATTTCGAAATATTTAAAATATCTATAATTACAACCTTTAAACTTTATTCATAAAATTCAAACTGATTTTCAGTGGAACCATAAATTAAGAATTATCAACGTCTTCATTCTTCGTTCCTTATCTGCTGCTTTTTTGTTATAAGCATGAATATATGTAGATATTTATCTGCATACATGTCTGTGTGTGTGTGCAGGTGTGGCTGTGTGGTAAAATGCTTGTTTCCCAACCACATGGTTCCGGGTTCAGTCCCACTACATGGCACCTTGAGCAAATGACTTCCACTATAACCTCGAATCGACCAAAGCTATGTGAGTAGATTTGGTAGACGGAAAATAAAAGAAACCCATCGTATGTGTGTATATGTGTGTATGTGTGTGCATGTGTGTGCGTGTGTGTGTTTGCGCCTTTGTGTCTGTGTTTGTCTCCCCATCACCGCTTGACAACCGGCGTTGGCGTGTTTAAGTCCCTTCACCTAAAGGAAATATGTTCTGGGGTCGATTTGCTCGAATAAGACCTTTCAAGGCAGTGCTTCATCATGGCCACAGTCGAATGACTGATACAAGTAAAAGAATAAAAGAGTAAAAGAATATATATATATATATATATATATATATATGTGTCTGTGTGTGTATGTGTGTATACGTAAGCTTCCGTCTGTCTATCGATGTATGTGTCTTAGTGTATATGCGTGTGCGTGGTGTGTGTGTGTGTGTGTGTTATGAAGTATAGTCCATCAGGAAATATAGAGCACCGAACTAAAACCATTTATTCTCAGTGTTTACAATTTCCTCTCTCTCTGTTTAAATGGGACCGAGGTCGATCTTGCTTGACACTAATCCGAATACTAATTATATTTGTTACTGCAAACCTGTCCTTCAGGTTTGCTCCATTTTCAGCTTAGTAGACCAGTCTGGTGTACGTTATTTGGTTCCACTAACGAAGTTCAGTATAATTAATCTCACATATATAACCCTCAGGATCAAAATGACGAATCGGCAAGAAATTTAAAAAAACAAAACATTATGTGTCAATATACCGAGAGGGAGCGAAAGAAAGAAATTGAGTGAGTGAGGAAAGCAAGAGACAAATCGTCAAAAACTGAGTTAATCTACATATGAATTCTTATTATTAAGTTCATTACGTTCTGAGTTCAAATTCCGCCGTGGTTGAGCCTGCCCTTCATCCTTTTGAGATCGATAAATTAAGTACCAGTGAAAGGTAAAGTCAACCTCAGCGGAATTGGAACTCAGAGCATAAAGATAGACGAAATACCGCTAAGTATTTATCCCCCCCGCCCCGGTGTGCTAACGTTTCTACCAGTTCGCCGCCTTGTTGTAATTAAGATATTGATATGGACTCTCATAGATAGGAGAAACGGTTTTTTTTTATTAAGAAAAAGTAATGTAGAAAGGTAGTACATATTGCACTTGTAAAACAAATATTAAGAAGGTATGGAACTTAAGTAATTAATTAAATGCATATAGCAAAACGGGAATAATAGTTTAAGATCACCTGCTTAACGTTAAACAGGTCATGTTGTTTATATAATAACTGGGATGATGTTGTAACATTTCTTTTACTTTTTTCTTATCGTCTTTCTTTTATAGCAATTTTGAAATGGACAATTTCATTTATCCCGAAGAAACTCACGTAGAAATTTGTCATTCAATTCTTCTCAGGATATGTACGTACGTACGTATGTATGTATGTATGTATGTATGTACGCGTATATGGATAAGTATATATACATACATATATGTATGTGTGTATATATATATTTATATGTGAGTGTGGATATGTGTGTGCGTGTGTGTGTGTGTGTGTGTGTGTGTGTGTGTGTATTTCTAACACTGTCTCCACTTGTAGCCGGTCCGAACAACAAGTTTATAAACACTGCGAAATTGACTTCGATCGTTGAAACTAGCCGCAAGGATATCGATCGCTTTCAGCAATACCTTTGAGAAAGAAAGAAAAAAAAACACCAGGATGCTTTGAAACCCGTAACTGGACATTTCAAACTACAAAACCATTCTCGATGTAATAATTCAATAGGAAAGGTGAGTGTCGGGGTGAGAAGCAAGAATTTTTCTGCGACTCAGTAATTCCTTCGTTGCAGAGAGTTAATTCTTCACACACTCTAAGTTCAAACTACACCGGAATCAGTTTTATGTTTAATTCGTCCGGGGGTTAATCGATCGTAGCATCTCGAAAATTGTCTGGACATGTGCCAATGTTATAAATCGATACCATAACAAATAGATCGTATGGTTTCGTGTAGACACCACCAACATACTTTTATATTATATTGAACTTCGAAACCTAGCTGCTACATGATGTGAATAGGTTTTGCTCGATTTGGCAGCGTTTCTGTTGACGTGTCCGCCTCATGAAAGAGCGTTACTTCGCCTTACATAGCAAATAGACGTGAAACAAGATAAAATCGTAGAGTCGAAGAAATGAATGATAGAACTTAAGATAACAACAAGAGTGAATTTCAAAGATAAACAAAAGTGTTTGGCAAAAGGTGCAAGCATGGCTGTGTGGTTAGCAAGCTTGCTCTGTGGTCACGTGGTTTCGAGTTCAGTTTCCATTGCGTGACACCTTGGGCAAGTGTTTTCTACTACAGCCCCGCGCTGACCGATGCCTTGCGAGTAAATCTTGTGGACGGAAACTGTGAGGAAGCCCATATTACATACACACATGTAAATTTGTGTTCTTGTCATGTGTGTGTGTGCTTTTCTGTGTTTGAGTTTCTCCCCCGCTGAAGAAATGATGTTGGTTTGTTTTCGTCCCTGTAATCTAGCAATTCGGCAAAAGACACCGAGAGAATAAATGCCACATTTTAAAATAAGTGAAAGATTAAATATTTTAAAACACGCTCAAACATAAGAACAATATATTAATCTTTCGTGTGGCACATTGGGCAAGTGTCTTCTACTATAACCTCGGGCCGACCAAAGCCTTGTGAGTGAATTTGGTAGACGGAAACTGAAAGAAGCCCGTCGTATACATATATATATATATATATATATATATATATATAAGTTTGTGTGTGTATGTTTGTGTGTCTTTGTTTGTCCTCCCAACGTCAATTGACAACCGATACTGGTGTGTTTACGCGTCCCCGTAACTTAGCGGTTCGGAAAAAAGAGACCGATAGAATAAGCACTAGGCTTACATAGAATAAGTCCTGGGGTCGATTTGCTCGACTAAAAGGCGGTGCTCCAGCATGGCCGCAGTCAAATGACTGAAAGAAGTAGAAGAATAAAAGAATGTGTTTTCTTGAATTTTATTACATAATCCTGAAATTCCTATCTGTTTACACCTGAAGAACCAGCATTCATTTTTCTTGTCTCATTCCTGTCCTTCTACATTTGGTTAAGTATCCATGCAGTCGTTCGACCTCTAATAGACAGGGAACAAATCTCATTTGAATCACAGCCCAATTTTTTAGAGGAAAAAAAAACAAATAACTGTGGAGGTGCAATGGCCCAGTAGTTAGGGCAGCGGGCTTGCAGTCGTAGGATCGTGGTTTCGATTCCAAGACCGAGCATTGCGAGAGTTTATTGAGCAAAAACACCTAAAAGCTCAACGAGGCTCCGGCAGGGGATGGTGGCGAACCCTGCTGTTCTCTTTCACCACAACTTTCTCTCACCCTTACTTCCTGTTTCTGTTGTGCCTGTAATTCAAAGGGTCAGCCTTGTCACACTGTGTCACGCTGAATATCCCCGAGAACTACGTTAAGGGTACACGTGTCTGTGGAGTGCTCAACCACCTGCAAGTTAATTTCACGAGCAGGCTGTTCCGTTGATCGGATCAACTTGTGCTATGATACAAATAACTGTAGAAAAATTATGATTTTTTTTGCAACCCCACTCCTTGCCCCCGATCGTTTCTGTTTATAATTTAAAATATTGGAGAGCTTGAGGTCATTGCTAGCACAGTGATTTAAAGAAAGAGTTACGTAAACGATAATTCATTTTAATAGCATACTTTTCTGTAAGAAAACACTTTTTCTTACACACATATCTTCATTTGATTGAACTGGAGGTAAAAATTGAGAGTACAATTTTTTCTCTAGTTTATTTATATTCGACGCGTACTTCGACATCGCTGAAGTACGCGTGATGCCGAAGACCACGCGTACTTCAGCATCATCATTCCATAAAATGTGCTTAATGAGAGAAAAAATTGAAAGAACATCAATACAAGTGAGAGTGAAAACGGAAGGTGGTTGGGTCGTGCTAGAAACAACAGCTAAACCTCCCTTGAATTGTTCAGGTATTCCTCTGAAAATATCTAATTTTTTTTTTACCGTAAAGGCTGCTCCCATGGTTTTTAAGAAAAAAAAATAGCCAAAATTTGTCCGGATAGCTATTATTGTAAGGTTTATAGCATTCCAAACAGCCACAACAACAAAATCACTTCATAATGTTTTTTTACAAATATTATTATACTGGTATATAAAATTTTTTTCATTCAATAAATAATGTTCTTACATTACGTGTACAGAATAAACTGTGGGTTTTGCAAATAGCGAATTAAAACTTGAAATGAAAACATTGAAACAGAGAGAGATACTTTGCAAATGAAAACGGAGTACTCCGCAGAGAATGCAATAAATATTTAAATTAGTGAAAAATTGGAGTTCAAAAATTCAATAAACTCACAGAAATCGAAATTGTAGGAAATTTCTTGAAACATCGATTTATAAAATATTTCCAGATGGTCAAGCCTTTAATAATTACTTTCTTTTAGTAACTGTTACATGCCTAATTAATAAGCAGCTTTCTCCATTATGATATAGATGTGTGCACTATCCCCAAAGTATAGAAATATTGAAGTAGAATACAAACTTTCAAATATAAATTATTAGAAATATATTATTGGTTGTGCTTATGCCAATATCAAAATAAATAGTGAAGTTATAAATGTAAATAAGCAGATAACAAACAAGAATTAAGAGCACGGGTTAATTTCATATTCATAATAAAATACATTCACAAGCGACAGACAGCTTTACATATACAAGTATGTAATTATAAATTCAAATGCAAGCCAAAAGAAGGAATCGATTACAAATAATTCACTAGCAGATAAATATGCATTCATGCATTCTTGCAACGAGAATAATGAAGTACATCATATGATCTAATAGTAGTAGTAGTAGTAGTAGTAGTAGTAGTAGTAGTAGTAGTAGTAGTAGTAGTAGTAGTTGCTGTTGTTGTTGTTGGTCCTAATTTATATAGCTAACAAATGGACTGAAAGAATATACAGAGAATGAGACAGAAGGGTTACCTCTGCATAGAATGTGCTAAACTAGTTCAGTGAGTAAGACATTGTCACTAAGTATTATTTTACTCATTCATAAATATGTATGGCTAAAAGTTTCTTTATGCTTTTGGAAGGGCTTTTTAGTCAGTTTATTTTTTTAATTATATTGTTAATATTAATAAATTCGTTATGAGCTTCTCTTAATTGGTATTTTGAGGTAAAGAATGCCAATGCTTGCAGAGTAAAATCTTTTGTTTTTCCTGTATATCATTTTCCTCCTACTGCTTGCGTATAGCTGTTTCCATATACACTTACATAGCTTTAAATATGATTTTAATTAAAGAAATTTCCACCTGTCATTGAGCTACTTCTACATGTGGTGAATATCTCTTGATTAGAGATGTGATCTGCCAGAATCGTTAGAGCTGCAGAATTATTTTGCAGCATTCGTTTTACTTCATTATGTACTGAGGTCAAATTTGTCTCTCATCCCCCTAGGATCGATAAAATAAAGTACGGGTCAAATGCTGGATTCCTTCTGAACCATGCATGGGCAAACTGCAGCCCTCGACATGTTGTTGTGCGACCCTCGACATGTTGTTGTGCGACCCTCAACATGTTGTGCGGCTCTCGACGAGTTTCTAAGTTACTCATTTCATGCTAAGACAAATAAAATCAGGAAAAACTACAAAAAATTCAGTGTAAAGTGGGCAAGTAATATTTCATGCAGCCCTCTCCCACTTGGAAATGGTACGATGCGGCCCCCAGATGACGAAAAGTTGCCCATCCCTGCCTAAACTGTTGGCCTCTTATCAAAGTAAGACACCATTATTTTAATTAAGAAGGCGAGAGTAGAGTTTTCAGGCGAAGTTAATTAAAATCTACGGAAATCAAAAATAAAAGTAAAAGAAGGAAATTCGAACAAAATCTGGCATGAAAAAAAAAAACAACATAAACCAGCTTAATGAACACTCATATCCACTTCTATATCTAATAATTATAATGAAGCTAATTGGCACATTTTAAACGATACCAATAGCCAAAGCCAAAAAATTGTCTATTTTCATATTGGAGCCAGAACCGCCTCACACCCATACATTTTACTGATGGTAAGTAAAGCTTACATAAAACTGTTATATATATATATATAAATCTATGGTCATATGTTTTGGCCATTGGTATACTCTTTTACTTGTTTCAGTCATTTTGACTGGAGCACCGCCTTTAGTCGAGCAAATCGACCCCAGAGCTTATTCTTTGTAAGCCTAGTACTTATTCTATCAGTCTCTTTTGCCGAATCGCTAAGTTACGGGGACGTAAACACACCAGCATCGGTTGTCAAGCGATGTCGGGGGGACAAACACAGACGCAAACACACACACACACACACACACATACACACACACATACACACACACACATACATATATATATATATATATATATATATATATATATATATATATATATATATATATATATATATATACATATATACATATATACATATATACGACGGGCTTCTTCCAGTTTCGTCTACCAGATCCACTCACAAAGCTTTGGTCGGCCTGAGGCTATATTAGCAGACACTTGGCCAAATCCACTCACAGAGTATTAGTTTGCCCGGAGCTATAGCAGGAATCACATCCACAATGTGCTGTACAGTGAGACTAAACATGAAACCACGTGGAAGAAAAGTGTTTTAAACTCATAGCCATGGTTTGGAAGCGCTTTAGCGAGAACCGCTGCTGGAAGAGTGATAAAATAACTAATAGACTGCCTCAAGTTTTCCATTCTGGATTTGCTTCTTACTTTTTGTCTTACAATGTAATGCGTTACTTATACTGTGCACGCATAACCCGGGAGAGGATTTCATACACATAAGCACGGGACTCGTGTCATTTAGGACATTCACGACCCTTAGTTTTCACTGAGGTCCCTACCCATTACCTAAAACATAAACTCAAATATACGTCGTTCTAATAACAATGCCGTACATGTTTTTGTCTTTCTTTATCTGCTCGAATGAACAGCCTAATATATTGAATGTCGCACCATGCCGTCTTCGGTGAACGGTAGTGATACAGTGGGTACTGTAGTCCTAGATACACCATGTCTACAAATGAAAGAAGAAGCGTCTGGAAAACCTTTGATCACAGTTCTGCTTCATCGTGCAAATCCGGAGTTAATCATGCACGCCAACAACATACATTGCAATAGTAGTTGTAATACCCAGTTTGCTTTATGGTTTCAGAGGACGTCAATTGCTTATAAATTCTGTAGGCTATCCGTATTTACAACATACAAGATCGCTTGAATTTTCACTATCCAATTATTATGTATTTAAAGTAATTCAGTGAGTTTTACTTGACAATGCTCAACAAGACGTGATAACATTTTAAATCTCTCTATGGCTCCCTGGCGCTCTAGCTGGCCTATTTCTCTGACTGATTACACACAAGTGCAGATTAAAATACACATATAGATATGTACGTGTGTTCGTATGTGCATTTATGCACATAGGCTATCATAGGCGCGTAAAGAACTGATACACATACATACACATATATACACACATATGTATATATATATATATATATTGATAAATAGATAAATAGATAGATAGATAGATAGATAGATGATAGAAAGATAGATAGATATATAGATAGATGTATAGATAGATAGACAAACATATGTATATGTGTGTAAACATATACACATGTACAAATATCTATATAGTTTAAAATAAAGAAAGACAGATAACTAGGCAGTCGAAAGAAAATAGTAGTAAGCTAATAAAAATAGATATTAAATTCTTTCAACCCTTTCAGAAGCACTGCTCAGCAACAGCAACCAAATTCTAACGATGCTTGTTATCAGGAGTATATAACAACAGCAACAGCAACAATAATAATAATAATAATAACAATCATGATGATGACGATGATGATGATGACGATGATGATGATGATAATCGATTGAGTTAACTGACTTAAGTAAATACAATGGCAAAAATCACGTAAATTGGTCGCGCATGACTGATGCACCAAAGCATACATGTAAGATCCGACACTAGATTCAGGTTCCAGAATTAAACAAGAGACTTTAGATAAAGACGTTGTGGTTGAAAGATCATACTATTTCTGTTGGTATGCAAATCGTAAAGCCTGCAAAGGGATTAGAATGATTGATAAATATCTCGTTGGATCCACTTAGGCCTACTGCTGTTTTTCTTTTGTTTTGCTTTCTTTGTATGTATTCGTGTATGTACGGATGTTTTATTTATATATGCATTAAAGCATGTACGCTTGTATGGAAAAATGTACGTACTTTTGTATGTATTTATGCTTTTAGAGGAAGATTGATGTATAGAAAGGTGAATGCATGCTTCTATGTACTTGCTGGAAGCCAAAATTCCTGTGTTTATTTTCAGTGTTTTAAATGCAAGTCAGTAAAGTAAGCTTTTCGCTACTACGAGTTAAACCTCCCAAAGGTGAGCCGAAACAACGATATAATAGACATCCTATTGGCAGAGAAATATAAAACCATTATATTGATCCGTTGTGGTACTAAACTTCTTAATAGGATTTCGAAAGCCTCGCAATGTTATGTACAATAAATGATAAGGATTTATCTAACAGGAAGTCAGCGTTGGAACATTTAATCTCCCCGTGATATTTTCTTCCGCTCCTTTCCAGGGCCATATATTCTCTTTATTCTCTATGAATTCATTAAAACAATACATAGTATGTGGCCCTGTAACTACTAAATATATATATGTATATACACACACATAAATTTAATGGACAATATATAGATTTACCTAATCCGGTGGTACTCATAAAAAAAAGCTCGTTTAACACATCAAGCTACAAACCAGATGGTAAGGAAAACAAAACAAAAGGATGTAATGTATAGTCCGATGCAGTTGAAATCCGGTTAGTCCAATTGGTAATGATTATTTTATTACGAGTGTATAAAAGATCATGGTTGTATGGATGTCAATTGGTGAAATAATTTTTTTCATCTTATACCTCCGCGCTCTCTTTATATTATATTATATCATATATATATATATATATATATATATATATATATATATATATATATACACATACACACACACACACAAAAGGCAAAATGGACCTCTCTGATACTTGAATTCAGCGTAAAGAGTTGTCAGAAATGCTGCTAAGTATTTTACCCGATGCGGTAAAAATGCGACCAACTCACTGCATTTATGAATCTACAAATAATGACTTCAAATTTTGTCACAAGGCCATCAATTGCGGGAGTGTAAGTCGATGTACTTGACTTATTTATTCGACCCCGAAAGGCTGAAGTTCAAAATCGACTTCAGCAAAATTTGAAATCAGAACGGGAGGACAGACAATATACTGCATAAGCTCTTTTTTCCTGGGATGCAAACGATTCTGCCAACTTATGACTCTACTAGTAATAACATATAATGTGCTCCTGATAGCAATTATACAAAGAAATTATACTGCTATATCAGGGTTATATTTTGATTAGGGGTTAAACATTAGGGATAATTTCGGTGAAAACATGAATGTGTTTTAAAGGCGTATAACTTGCAATTATAATGTTAATGCTTCTATCAAAAGCAATTGATAGCTAGTTGAATTAAAATAACTTCAGTATGAAATTAATACGTCATCATTTGCTAGCTTTATCGCAAGTTTTTTCTTGACTTTAGTCGTTCACTACACAATAGGAATATATGCTTTAAAAATACAATAGAAGCAAATTCTATGAATACACAAT
>NC_142938.1:66607990-66630490 GCF_046866305.1 Octopus bimaculoides | reverse complement strand
ATTTTTTGTTGTAGCATGATGTAAGAATTCTTTCTTCTCCAACAGTTTAATCTGTTGTGAGTATATGAAATAATAACTTCATAGTTCCGGATGAGGAGACGCTGGTCTTGTGCGGCTAGAATGAATCTTTCTGTTTCGGCTTTCAAACAAACACTCTGCCGCCACTGATGTGTTCTTCATATATCTACATCAGCCACCCCAGGTCGTTTGAAGTATTGTCCATGTTATGGCTTTTCTTGTCAAAGTCTTGATATTGCCTTCAAACCTTCCCCTTACCTACAGAAGCCTTCTTGGTGCAGGTCGTAAAGATTATTATTATTATTATTATTATTATTATTATTATTATTATTATTATTATTATTATTATTATTATTATTATTATTATCGAGTGAGAGAGCAGTACATGCCATCAAAGTGGCACTGGGGTAAAATATACGAAGCCCAGGATACCCATCATGACTACCCAGCTGATAAGGATACACCAGGCACGTGCATCACAACCATATGTGCGCAACATGGTGATCTCATATCAAGGAATTAGTCTGTTATTATCTGCAGGTTTAAGGCGTCTTCGCAGGATCATTAGCCCGTCGGATATAATGCCCAGCGGCGTTTCTTCAGGTATTACGTTCTAAGTTCAAGGCTGCTGAGATCGACTTATTTATTCATCAATTCAGGGGCGATAAAATAAGAACCAGTCAAGCACTGGGGTTGATGTAATCGACTAGACCCCTGCCCACAAATTCCAAGCCTTGTGCCCATAGCAGAAACGATTATTTGCAGGTTGAAGGTGGCGAGAGGGTAAAACCATTAGCCCTTTGGGCAAAATACTTAATGGCATTTCCTCTGGTTTTACATTCTCAGATCAAGTCATGCTGAGGTCAACTTTGTTGTTCATCCTTTTGGGATCGATAAAGTAAATACCAATCAAGTGTTGCAGTCGATGAAATCGATTAACCTCTCCCCACAATTTCAGGTCATGTGCTTATTGAAAAGTTTATTTGCAAGGCGAGCAACCATGGACAAACATCTCCCATGGGTTGAGGTTAGGTGAACGATAACTTCATCTGTGGAGGATTTTCTTCAAAATCGTAATCAGCTTGGATATGTTCGAAAGAAAAATTAATTTTGGCAAACGAATGCTTCCTCAATATATATTTGTATATATTCTTTTTACTTTTTTAAAAATCTATACCCTTCTTTCTTTTTCTTGTTCGCTTTCATAAAATTTTTCCCGAAGTATGCACTTGACCGTAAATAGACATATTCGAGCCGTGGTAGTTGGATTACCTTTCAAGAAATTGGTCAGTGTGTACATAACTATTCGAGGTAGCCACTGATCAACAATGCTACCATCATTATGTATAAGATTCATTATTATGTAAAATAAACTGTTACTTAAAGTGATTTACTCGTTTTACTTTCTTCTCTACGAACGTATTTCTGCAGGCAACCTGAAATGCCAAAGTATAAGATTATATATGTTTCTAGTGACGTAATAATAATTTAATACATAACGTAAAGAATTCTCCATATTAAACAAAATTGCACAAACGCACATCTAAATCAAAACATAGATAGTATGCATGTGTATGTGTGAGTAAACACACACTCATACAAACACTCAGATATACGTACGTAAATACACACACACATTCACACTCATACATACACTCACAAATATATATGTTATAAGTTACACATATAATATGTTTTATGCTGCATAAATAAACGTTTATGTGTGTATGTCTGCCGGTGAGTGTGTGTGCGTGTGTGAGTGTGTGTCTGAGTGCACATGCTGGTGCGGTGATATATAAAAATTTTAATGAAGAATAAATAAACGACAGTGGAACTCGAGCTGTACATTCATGTTTGTTTGAGTATGTTTGTGTTAGTGCTTGTGCGTTTGCGTGCGTGCGAGAGTGTGTGTGTGTGTGTGTGTGTTTGTGTGTTTGTGTGTGTGTGTGTGTGTGTGTGTGTGTGTGTGTGTGTGTGTGTGCTTGTGTGTTTGTGTGTGTGTGTGTGTGTGTGTGTGTGTGTAAGTGTGTGTGTGTTGTGTAAGCTTGAAATTTTCCGTGGAGATACTTTGAAAGTCATTCCCTTGGTAGAAATTGGCGATGAGATGAAATGCAAATTGATGCCCTATATAAATTTTGCTTTCGAATCTTCAAGCAAATATTACGACATACAAAAGAAGATGATGAAAATAAATGAATAAGAGAAATAGCAAATGCTGTAAAAAGAAAATCGTTCATAAAACAGAATCAAGTTGTGTTCTGTTTGATATGAGCCAAATAAAATGGAAGCAAAAAGAAAGTGAAAGTAACAGATAACGACACACACAAAGACATTATATAAATTTTACACATAGACATTTCATAAAACACGCAGATATACATTTCTCAGACACACTCAGCTTAAGCAGAAACAGGATTTTTCTTACATATATAAACAAACAGGTACATACGCATACAATTATTGCGAGTACGTATATATATATATATATATATATATATATATATATATATATATATATATATATATATATATATATATATATATATATACATATATATATATATAAGCATATATATATATATATATATATATATATATATATATATATATATATATATATATATATATATATACATATATATATACATATATATATATATATATATATATATATATATATATATATATATATATATATATATATATATATATATATATATATATATATATATATATATACACGCATATGAATGCATATAGCTACCTATCTATATTATCTATATATGTATATATATATATATGCGTGTGTATGTGTTATTTGTTTGTGTTTGTGTGTATATACATACATATATACATACATACATACATGCATATATATATATATATATATATATATATATATATATATATATATATATATATATATATATATATATATATATATATATATATATATATATATATGTATGTATATAACTGTACGTATTTATTTATATAAAAAAAATGGAATATGGCCATTCAATGATTATGATAAAAAATATATCACATAGAAATTGAGGAAAAACATAAATGTCAGATGCCATCAAGAAAGATATCATTATAGACGAGTGGAAAACGGGGAATGCAAGCAAAAGGAAGCAACGACATACACAAAGATATCTCAAACATAACAATGAAATAAAGATATCAAAATGTCGAACCATCAGGCTAAATAACTCGTGGCCATTTTTCTCGATTGTTATTATATTTCTTATGCTAGCTATTGGCCATTTGTTTTCGAAACATTATTTTCTATCCTCCAGTTTTTATTATATAAGATACAGAAAACAACGATAAGTGTCAAAAGACAGCTGGGAAGGCGTGAATATCGTAAGAAGCAATGACACGTCGGTGTAACAAGGTGAACACACGTATTTTATCTGAGGCGTTTTGCTTCTGTACACACGGGCACACTCATACACTCATAAACCCACAAAACACACATGCACACATATATATATTAATAATTTATTTATAAATAAGCTCGTATATATGTATATAAGCGTGTGTGTGTATAGTGTATATAATATATATAGATATATCATATATATGCATATTTATATATACATACATACATATATATATATATATATATATATATATATATATATATATATATATATATATATACACATAGATATGTATTCATACATATATATACATATATATATATATATACATATATATATATATTTATATATGTATATATATATATATATATGTGTGTGTGTGTGTGTGTGTGTGTGTGTGTGTGTGTATGTGAGTGTGTGTGTGTGTACGTGTGCGTGTAAGTAGTGGTTGTGATATCTCAGGATGAGATGTGAGCTGTAACTATACTAACAAGTAAAGTTAATCGCCACATCAAAGTGGCTCTTCCATGTTTCTACTAGTTTAACTTCAGGCAGAACTTCCGCCCGGTGGTTATCCGTTCAGCACTGCGCCCTGTACATATATATTGGCAACAGGAAGCGAACCCCTATCTTCTTCCAGCAAACGACAGGATCGCGTGAGTGACTCAGTTTGGAGCTAGTTTGCTCATTTTCAGTCGCGAACACTTGATCGCCAGAGAGATGGCCAGAGTTCACTCTAGCTAGCAATATTTTGTAAACAAAGCGACCATCGGTCATTGATTGGCAACATGCAAAGTAGCTATTTGTAAAATATCAGGAAGTGATGAGAGTAGTAACTGTACTACCAAGTATATATAATTATGGTCCCGGGTTCAGTCCCACTGCGTGGCACCTTGGGCCAGTGTCTTCTACTATAGTCTCGGACTGACCAAAGCCTTATGAGTGGATTTGGTAGACTGAAACTGAAAGAAGCTCGTCGTATATATGTATATACGTATGTATGTGCGTGTGTATGTTTGTGTGTCCGTGTTTGTCTCCTCAACATCACTTGACAACCGATGCTGGTGTGTTTAGTTCCCGTAACTTAGCGGTTCGTCAAAAGAGGCCGATAGAATAAGTACTAGGCTTACAATGAATAAGTTCTGGGTCGATTCGCTCGACTAAAGGCGGTGCTCCAGCATGGCCGCAGTCAAATGACTAAAATAAGTAAAATAATAAAAGATATATATATATATATATATACACACACATATACGGAACTGAACTGTCTCTGGCTTTGACTAAAAGAAAATACAGGAGGAGCAGATAATGGGGGTTTTTTTCAACATATTCCACTCTCACATTCCCACATTAATTGTAGCAGTCCTTCAGTTTTTCTAAGTCTTTATGTAGTTTTATTGAAGTAAGCGGCACTGTGAATAAAAGCCGAGGTGCTTTTTGAAAAGTTACCTGAGGACACGCATGACAACAGTTTATACAAGATCTGACCTAGAAGGTACCTGTGCAAGATGGGTAGAAACGATCGGAGTGGTTCAGAATAAAGTGTCTCGTAAATTCCCTTTTCTTTCTCGCATAATTTATATATTTACATACGCGTATATATATGCATATATATGTATATATGTAAGTATATGTGTGCGCGTGTGTGTGTATGCGTTTTTAGATTTGTATGTGGGTATGTGTTTGTTTGTGCGTATGTGTATGTGGCGAGTGTGTCTGCTTACGAGCATTCTGGTGAATTTCATTTCGTTTTCCAGGATCATGTGCTTAGACATAAATCATTAAGCTACTCTAGAAGCTGACTTATCATTTGAAAAAAATGCACATAAGATATTACATTAATATATTATCTTCTGTTTACATTTGTACATATGTTTGTCAAAGGCGTTTCTTGACGGCTTGTGACGAGACCACAGAAGATTTATATCACGTCATTTGTCAGAACAAACAATTTGCAATTGATTAGCAGTGGCTAGATTGTATATGTTCCAGACATGAATATTTATTACTGGTGTACGCATAATAATATATCTATCTCTATACATATACGTATATGTGTGTGTGTATGTATATATATATATATATATATATATATATATATATATATATATATATACATATATATATATTCATATATATACAGGAGTTCGACAAAATAATGAAAACACCTTCAAATTTCAAACAAATGTATTTTAACATTGTGGGGGGGGGGGGGTGGACCGCCTTAGGCAGTAGGTACAGCTTGAATTCTACTAGGTATGGACTCCTACAAAGTTTGAATTGTTCCTAAAGGAATTTTTGTCTATTCTTCAGCTAAAACATTCCCCAGTTCTTGTAGTGATGATGGTGGAGCATATCGACTCCTTATTTGTTTTTTCTAAAATGCAACATAAATCTTCAATAATATTGAGATATGGGGACTGTGGTGGCCAGATAAGATTTTCAACTTCAGTAGAATGTTCCTCGTGCCATTCAGTAACAACTTTAGCTGTGTGAATTGGTGCATTATCATCCTGAAATATTGCGTTTCCCACCGGAAACAGTTCTGCATCAATAGAATGAATTTAATCAGATAAAATGCTTAAATAGTCTTGAATATTAATTCTGCCATGAAGGGAAACCATTAAGACGGTGGATTTCCCAGATATAGTCCCCCCCCACTCCATGTTTAACAGTTGAAAGAAGGCAGTCTGGGTCAAATGCTTCTTTTGGCTGTTTCCACACGTATACTCGGCCGGTGGTCGGAATTAAGGTAAACGATGACTCGTTCGAGAAAATAACATTATTTCACTGCTCTAGGGACCAATTCTGTAGGTGTTTACTCCACTCTAAACGCTTTGCAACATTTGTTTTTGAAAGTAGTGGTTTTTTTATTGCAGCCCTCCCGTGAAATCCAAGTTTGTGCTGGTCCCAGCGAGCAGCTTTTGTGGAAAATGGATTCTCGAGGTGATCATTAATCTCTGCAGTAAGTGTGGGAGCTGTACTTTTGTGATTCTTTCTATCAATTCGCGTAAGAGTCCGACGGTCCAAGTCTGACAGATTTGGTTTCTTTCCGGAGTTTTGTTTCGATGAGCAGTTTTTTCCCTCTTTCTGAAAGGCTGTCATTACTTACGAGATTGTATATATACATATGTATAAACATATAAATATATATGCATATACATGTATATATATATACATGCATATACATAGACACATACACACACACACACATACACGCACATTTATCATTTGGCAAAGCTCTGTCATCGCGTATTGGATAAGGTGATAACAGGGCGTTAAATCTAACACCAATGTACTAATGTCGGCTCCGTACCGATTAGTCTATAAAGCTGTCATTATTACTATTCTTTTGTATGACCTTATTGGGGGCACAATAACTAATTAGACGTCTTCCATAAAGGATGTCTCAGGAGTATCTGCGCTTACTCCCTAAAAAACAGAGTTTCTAATGTCGACCTGTTTAGCAAATGAAAGATTGGTGTAATCAAGAGCTTCTTCATGCAGTCACATTGCACTGCGCTGGCGATTTCGTCAGAATGAATGTCGAAAGAATGCTCAAAGTCCTCATATAAAACCAGCTTCATAGTGGACCCAGGAATATTAGGCGACCAACGCTCAGCTACAGGGACAAGCTGAAGAGTAACATCTAAGCAGGCAATATAGATCACAAGACCTTTCAGAAAAATATACACACGCTTTTATTCTTTTATTTGTTTCAGTCATTTGACTGTGACCATGCTGGAGCACCGCCTTTAGTCGAACAAATCAAACCCAGGACTTATTTTTTGTAGGCCTAGTACTTATTCTATCGGTCTCTTTTGCAGAACCGCTAATTTACGAGGACGTAAACACACCAGCATCGGTTGTCAAGCAATGGTAGAGGGAAAAACAGACACACACAGACACACCCAGACACCCAGACACACACACACATACACACACGTACGCGCGCACACACACACACAAACACGCACACACACACACACACACACGCACACACACACACGCACACACACATATATATACGATGGGCTCTTTTCAGTTTCAACCAATTCCACTCACAAGGCTTCGGTTGGCCCGAAGCTATAGTAGAAAGCACTTGCTCAAGGAGGCACACAATGGGACTGAACCCGGGACCACGTCGTTGGTAAGCAAAGTACTTACCATACAGCCTTTCCTGCATATGTCTGCATGCATACATACATACATACATACATACGAGGTGGGGCTGAAATGTTCCTGACTTTAAGGGTAACATGGAAGGCGTGGTTGGAGGGCTAACCTTCTTAGTTCTTTTACATTGCTTTGAAAAACTGAAGGACGCTGCAGTAAATGTGTGAATCTGAGTGGAGAATATGTTGAATAAAATCATAATTAACTGACTCTCCTGTACCTTCTTTTCTACAGCCATGGACCTTTCAGCACTCTCTGTATACACATACACACACACACACACACACACACAAACACACACACACACACACACATATAATAATTACCCATTTTTGTCTTCGATCTCAATTGCTTGTTTGCATCTGACAATTCGATACGAAACGTTGTAGCAAAACATCAATGCTGGCTATAATTTCTATAGAATATCTATACAGATAATTTAACAGTATATATATGTATGGTAACTCTGATGAGTTGAGAGTTTTGTAACGTATTTCATATTCATATGGATGTTGTACATAGTACATGTCTGATTTTACCATGTTTACACTGCTCTAAAACTCTCAATGAAACAGCTGCAGTAGTAGAAGATAATATATTTATCCGTTTTCATGCATGTATGGATGGATGGATGGATGGATGGATGGTTGGATGGATGGACGGATGGATATGTATGTTGGTCAATACTATACACAACAGTATTATACCGTGGCACAGTTAATAGATTGCACTTTTCCATCATTAATTTTCGAACTAACTACCAATGTTAGAGATCGATATTACTTTACGAAATATAATAAGTTTTATTTGCCGACATAAAACTATATCTACTGAAGTGTATCACAATTATTGATTTCTCATATCAGAAGAAGTTGTCAGATTTAAAGAGAAAAAGGAAGAAAAATGATTCATATTTCTATTATTTAGACTACGATAGACCCTTTTGGTGTGTATGATGTGAAATGGCTAGATACTTGAACGGAAGCACATTATTATGTTCATCTTGTCATGTGAATATGTTAACCTATGGTTAGTCCTTCATTTCTTCTCACAGTCGATTCCCTTTGACTAGGCTCGTGGCCTAGTCAGATTTTGCGTTCACTGCATAAGTATGGTGTGAAAAAGCCTATAGGGAAATCTTTACACATTCAGTCGAATTCCTTTGTAGGGCTATTTATTATATGTCTGTGTAATGGTACGTTGTCATTCTAAATATGGAAAGAAGTGAGCGAACGAAATAGCTTTACATTTCACCAAAAAACAATGAGGCGGTTTCGGGTTGACTGCCCTACGTACATGTGTGTGTGTGTATGTGTGTGTGTACGCGTGTGTGCGTCTGCATGTGTGTGTGGGTACGTGAGAGACAGTTAAAAAAGAGCTTCCTGGTGAAACTTTAAGCTACGTTCCATGGAGTATCCTACTTCACTGTCAATTGATCTGACATAATTATTATTGATGCTGTGCTAGTTGTCCTTTAACCTCAGGTCAAAATCCATTCTGCAGACTCGTAGTCAAACGCATTCCAACCATGTCGATTCAGTCTTTTTCCTATATGCACTGAATCCACTAACAATTCTCCAATTTTTTTCCTGGTTCCTTTCAAGATAATAGAATGTGATTATACGAAGATTTGTTTACTTCGTCTTCCATGACGAGAAACTACATAAAAGCTTGCATTCTAATTGAGCTGACCTTGGGCGACACGACGTGAACAACAATTTCACCTTCTATGATTTTATTATCACTCTGGACACGACACACATAGTTTTGTTGTTGTTGATTAACGCCAGATCATCCCTGAT
The DNA here is from genome assembly GCF_046866305.1 of Octopus bimaculoides. Taxonomy (NCBI): domain Eukaryota; kingdom Metazoa; phylum Mollusca; class Cephalopoda; order Octopoda; family Octopodidae; genus Octopus; species Octopus bimaculoides. Next base: position 66,621,105 of record NC_142938.1, on the reverse strand, counting down.
CTAGCAGACCTATTTTAAAAGGCATTCTAACCCTTGCTATTCTACATTTTGCTAATCTGCAAACAACCTTTTGATCACATTACTTCATATCTTTCTTTCTTAATACGATGGTTGAGACTTAAGTAGGCAGCCATTACTTCCCTACGATGATATGGACGGGTTTGATCATCAAGAAAGCCAGAGTATTCTACTTCTTGGTTTGACTTCGACCAAGGACTTCTCTTGGTCAATCCATTGCATGTCGGTTACTAAGAAGATTGGACCTTTCTTCTGTGCTTGCAAGTTTCTTGTGCTTGTATCTCATAAGTCCACCTTTCGACCGTGTATTGAATCTTTGAGGTGGTATCGTATCTGAGTGTCAACTTGCTCGGTTGAATTTAGAATCGGGTTGTTAACATGGAGCACCGTCTTTTTCTACAAGGATGTAGAATTTTTATCATCTTCGTTGTGTGCTTTCTATAAGCATTCCGATAGTCATTGCTCTGGCTAGCTTTCTGGTTCAGTAGCTTCAGCCAAGATCATTAAACGTATCACCAGCTTCTCATCCCTGGTGCATTATTTCTCTGTCGAGCTCTTTGTCCTATTATTCTAATAGCTTCTTCCTTCGAACTCCTGATTTCTAGAACTCACGATCATCGTCTTGTTTTCTTCTGGTCTATGATATTCAGTCTTTTAAGCTTTCTGACTATAAAAATTCTTTGCATTTCTTGGCTCCTTTCTCTATTTCTTTCGTTGTAGCCTCTAACGTTACGGACTTGTTTGATACAAACCTTATAAAGGTATACATATATACATTTGTCTGATATATCAAGGGGGGTAGAATACGAATGGGCCTCTATCGGTGCAATTTGAAGAGAGGATACATATACAGATTACATCATGTAAGTTATCCTGTTTTTGGCAGCGCACCATATTTAGCCTTACGCGTGTTTGGGAAAAAAGCTTTATATGATGGTGAATGTAGACAAAATAGCACATCTTTGGAAAATAACAAAGGGAAGCAGAATATGAAGTATTAATGCCTTTCTCAAGAATTAATAATGATTATGAAGTGTTCGTAAGGAAAATATTTCCCACGAACTGTTTTGCCGTGAAAATTGTGAACGTTCACAAAAGACTGAATTACACATTCATTCACCAGACTCTAATGAATGCGGTTCTCCAAAGTGTATGCTGTTATCACAATGTGTGTATATCTTTTCTTTTTTTTTTTTTGCTACACGATCACAGAAATTAATCGATACTGTACGTACATTACAATATCGATCTGCTGCAAGACGGAATATAACAAAATTTAAAAAAATGTAAAGAAAAATAAACGTTGAAAAAGTGACAGTCTTCCACAACTCCAACGATGACGACGCTGGTGCCGCCGCCACGGTCGCTAATATTGATGTTGTTGTTATTGTTATTGATGATGATGATGATGATGATGATGATGATGATGATGATGATGATGATGATGATGATAACGAAGACAGTTATAATAATAATAATGATAATAAAAATCTCGAATATTAATTTTCTAATTGTCTGGAATATTTTTGCACATACATGACTTTCTTTCTCCTCCCCTCTCTCTATATATACGTGTGTGGCTGTGTATGGTGTGTGCGCGCGTATGTGCGCGCGTATGTGCGTGTGTATATGTGTGTGTGTGTGTGTGTGTGCGTGTGTGTGTGTGTGTGTGCGTGCATGAATTTACATATACACAGAGATACAGACACACATACACACACATCAATAATGTTCTCTTGTTATCGACTATTTTTATCGTACGCACAATTGCGATAAAGTCAAACATTAGATGTCTATATATCTAAATTTCCTATTTATCTCTTCATAATATGTGATTAATGCTATTGAAATTAGCGTATTCATGAGGACGATGATGATCTTTATAAGTGTTGTGTTGGTGTTGGTGTTGGTCTTGGCGATGGTAGGGTTGTAGCGGTGATGGTGTTTCTTCTTGTGTCACGAAAATAAGCTAAGCGCCGATTAATGAGCTGGATTACAGTACTAGGCTTACAGAAAACCTACGACTATCCCACCAAAACTGAGCTGTTTGTTCGTGTTTTTTTTTCTATGCGAAATCTGTAGACGTGTTTCATCCAAAGAATCACTTGAGGGCTGTTTCTAATTCTCGTTTCTTTGTCAAGTCACTCGTAGGGGACGTATATGAATTAGAACTTGGTAATCTAATGTAAAACACACACACATATATTGCAGTAAATCTGCTACTTACAGAGGTTCTGTATTAGCCTTACCTAATCCTTGTTTCATTTTGTGGGTGGGATAATATAATTCGAAATACTGATTTCAAATTTTGGCACAAGACCAGTAATTTCGGGGGTGAGGATAAGACGATTACATCGACCCTGGTGTTCGACTACTACTTATATTATCGACGCCGCAGGGACGAAAGTCTATGTCAGCCTCGGCAGAATTTGAGCTCAGAACGTAAAGATGGACGGAATGCCGCTAAGCATTTTACTCGCCGTCTTGTCGTTTCTGTCAGCTTTTCGCCTTATCTAATTCGGAACATTACTGCAAATTATCGTACAAGAGTACGATGTTGATGATGATGATGATGATGATGATGATGGGGAGGGGTAGTCGATTACATAGATCCCTTTACTTCACTTTTATTCTATTCTATCAAACTCGAAAGGATGAAAGGCAAAGCTGACACCAGCGTTATTTGAACTCTGTTTGTAGAGAGCCAGAAGAAATTCTGCGAAGTATTCTGTCCGACATGTTAATGATTCTGCCAGCTCATTACCTTAAGTTATTCGAAATATGACAGATAAATGTACTCGCATTTAAAAACAGAGAGAGTGTACGTCAGCAGGATGCGAACCGATAAGGTTGAAAAACACAGAACGCTGTATATAATGGTAATCGTAAGTTATAATAAGTTTCTCACAAATCAGCTAATTGAATAAACTAACTTAGCTCAAAGAACACAAATAAAACATCCGTAGAAGATTAAAAGATTGAAACATCTGAACTTGGAACCACAATTTTTCCAATATTTCAGAAATAATTAAAGATTATGACATTGTAATTCTTTATTTTAAATGTTTTCCTTTTTCTATTTTATTTCTTATTTTTGTTTCTTTTCTGTCTTTTAAATACATTTCTTTGTAGTTCATGATTTCGATGTTGTTTTAAGTTTATTTTGACTTTAGCTTCAAGTTTTGATTTGAGATTGTAATTGTACTACTGGTTATGACATATATGAATGAGCATTTAATTCAGTATAGGTCAACATTAACACATCAGAAAAGATTTAAAAATCAATAGTAATTTTCGTTTTGTAGCCATATCTATCTGGTTTTGAAATACTAAACATCAATCACGCCTGTGCTTTGATATTTGAGTAGCAAGAGGTAAAAAGGTGAGACATATAGCAGAATATTATCGTATAACAAAGGTGTCAAAGGTGTTTTTTTTTCTTTATTACTCTTTTGGTCTAAAATTCTTTAAGAAATTCTTCGGCGTGTCGAGTAGCTTCTATTTCTCTTGATTTGTTATTTTTCGACCAAATACACAACATTTTTCCCATTGAAAACCGAGAATGTAAATGTAATTATCTTATGGTATCTTTCGTAAATGCTTAGGTATTAGAAAATAATACATAAATGATTTTTAAGAGTAAATAATTCAAATTATTGCTGTAATGTTATTTTATATTTCCAAACTATGGAACTAGAGAGAAAATACGGAGATAATAGTGGCAAGTAAAGTAAGAAATCAGATGATATATAATATTCATCTTCCGCTAGATTCCGAATTCAAATCTCATGCAGGTCAGCTTTGCTTTTTGTGCCTCGAAGGCCAACAAAATAACATAACATATACTAGAGTACATTTTATCTACAAAAACCTCTCTAGATATATGACTATTTCATCACTATTGAGACAGGTGGATACGGTGAAACAACGAGGACTGGATAAATAAATTAGGGTGTTGTTCAAATACTAATTGTGTTAAATTTACCGGTCACATATTAAGCAGCTTATGTCTTCTCACTTTAGAGTGGAAGAGCTCAGCTGATAAAGAAATACATATTACTGTTGCTATTATTGAGAAGGCTAAGACGGTGAACTGGCAGAACTGTTAACACGACGGAAAAAATGCGTAGTAGCATTTCATCCGTCGTTACGTTTTGAGCTCGAATTCCGCTTTGTGCCTATAGGAGAAAGGCTTATTATTATTATTATTATTATTATTATTAATGAAGCGATAGGTGGAGGCGCAATGGCCCAGTGGTTAGGACAGCGGATTCGCGGTTTCGACTCCCAGACTGGGCGTTGTGAGTGTTTATTCAGTGAAAACACCTAAAGCTCCACGAGGCTCCGGCAGGGGGATGGTGACGAACCCTGCTGTACTCTTTCACCACAACTTTCTCTCACTCTTACTTCCTGTTTCTGTTGTACCTGTAATTCAAAGGGTCAGCCTTGTCACACTGTGTCACGTTGAATATCCCCGAGAACTACGTTGAAGGTACACGTGTCTGTGGAGTGCTCAGCCACTTACACGTTAATTTCACGAGCAGGCTGTTCCGTTGATCGGATCAACTGGAACCCTCGACGTCGTAAGCGACGGAGTGCCAACAACAATGAAGCGATGGCAGAATTGAAATAACATCTGAAAATGCCTTGAACTCTTTCGTGCCATAAAGTGGTGAATGTGCAAAGTCGTAAGTGCATTGAACAGAATGTTTGACTCCTGTCAGCAAATCCTACTGTTATTCGCTTTTCATAAAGGGGGTAAAAAAAGATGAATAAATGACAAGAAGTGGCATTGGATTGGTGATTTGTGTGTCATGAATTTAAGTACGATCATTGTTGATGTGTGTAGCCCTTGATCAGCTCTAAGTTAATAAACGTACAATTAAAAGAGTTGCAGCCATGATTACATCTTGTTTTTCTTCTGTTTCGAGAATTCCGTATCAAAAATACATTAAATGAATATCTTGTGTATGGACGCTAATGTTAAGCGGGTTTGGGCTTCTATTTCGAGCAAATGGAAAGACTACATGGTATACCCTCTTTGAAGTAGAATTTCTTTGTGTTTCTTGGTTGGCCATTTAATTTTATTATGTCTCACTTCACATACGAATATAAACTGGGCGCTTACTCTGCTTTCCTGAAAGATATTTTCTCTTAGCCGAGAATAGGAGATTTATCGTTAATCCAATTAATATTACTAATGAATCAAACATCGCATTATGGATCTTTATGATTTTATAAATAATTGATAATCAAATTCTGTTGTTTCTTGTTTATAATGGCTTTGTATAATGGTTAACTCCCATGTTTATCACATTTCGTTGATAATCTAATATATTTTAAAATGTCAGAATCGATTAATAGGTTTTCGCAGCAGATACAGATCGATTCTTGGGGAATGTTAAATATTTAAACTCTTTAAACCAAATAACATAAGCAACAGCAGAAAAATATTCGATCTACAGGCCAGTTGAGTATGATGGTAAAGTGTTAGGAAGAGACATTGCGAGATGATATTTGGAGTGAATTTGAGCGTGAAATTTCATCACGAGATGCTTTGTGTAAATAACCTGGCTTTTATAAATACCCTCCATGCTGGGGGACGTGTGACTAATTAACCTAGTTTTGTGACATTAAGCATTGCATTTCTAGTCTTTGTTTGAATTAATAATTGTTCTATGGCAAGTTGTATTCATGACAGGATGACTAAATTATAAGTTATTCACTATCATCTACATCCACAGCGATGTGTCGTTTTGTTTTGTCTTTTCATCGTAGCATCTATTTACTTCGTGGAGTACTATCAGAGAAATAAAGGGTATTGGTCATGGATGTAACGTGTAACCTATGATGAACTATTAATCGAACAGCATAATGTCTCAACAAGCTCTCAGTCTTGAATTTATTTCTCTTGGAAAGCTAAGCTATTACATAGAGATTGTACTACAAAATGATTTAATTTTTGCATAAAAATAGTACTTTGTTGCATCTCAGTGGAACAGTGTCAGCGACTAGGTTGCAAATTGTTCGACGAAGATTTTAAAATAAAAAAATAACTGTTTAAGTGAAGTTAATAGTTTTTGTGTGTTTTTTAAAGAACCAATATGTGCCTTCAACGTTGATATTACTTTAGTTTCAATATACAGTCTCTGATCAAATTACTTGCCAGACAAGTACATCCCCGAAATTATTCATTCGTTCTTCAAATAACAAATCGCTTTATCTAATCTCAGAGTAGTTAATATTTAGAATGTCTTTACTGACTTGTCAGAGTAATGTAGGTACAGTACTCATGACCCTTTAATGGCCTTCGAAGTTACAGAATGAAAGGCTGTGAGGAAGTTATTCATAGACCAGAGACCAAGTTCGGCCGCTTGCAATAGAGTGATGTCACCTAAGATTACTTGAGCACTAGAAGATACTTTTAACCCGAACCGATAAAGAACAGGAGCGTCCCTTCTGACGGGCTTCCATACATCTTCCGTGTATCAGATTTCACTGATAAGGTTTTGGTCGACTCAACGATAAGATCGAAGATACCAAAGCAAGGTGCAATACAATGGAAGTAAACTGGAAATCAAGCGCAGGCGTAACTGTGTTGTTAAAATGCTCGCTTTCCAATTGCGTAGGTTCGGGGTTAGACACACTGCGTGGCACATAGCTAAAGTAAACGTCATCTACTATAGCTTTTAGGCGACCAAAGCCATGGGAATAAATTTGGTAGGCGTAAACTGTGTGGAAACATGTCGTATATGTATGTATGCGTATGTCTGTATGTCTGTATGTCTGTATCTCTTTTTCCTCCCCGCTATCGCTTGACAACCGGTGTTAGTTTCTTTACAGCAAATGAAAACGATAAAGTACCAGGTTTAGCAAAGAAGCGCTTTGGGGTGATTTGTTCGACCGAATCCTTCAAGAATCTTTCAAAGTAACTCTCTCTGTACCCACGGAATATGAAGAAAAGACATTATTTCTAAAATGATTTTGATGAGATTGAAGCTGCGTAAAATAGAAATAAAACCGGAGCATCAAAGTTTTTGTTATTTGTTTTATAATTTACCTATCTATGTAACGACATCACATAATCCATAATCTCTCTTGCATTCTAAACTTTTTACGTAAATTCATTCCTCCAGTGAAGTAATCCACAATGCCGAGCTAACCTACCTATAGAAGTAACACGTAAATAAACAAATAAATGCATATGCATATACGATATACACTTGATTTTTGTTTTCATTTGTATAACATTCTTGCACTTATTTACATCATTCTTCCTTTCTTGCTTCAGCCTAGTTTCCTCAACAAATTCCTACATTTTTTACCAATGGAATGTCATTATTATTTAGCATATATTTGGTCAGTATTTCTGCATAGACTGCACGTTTACTTGACAAACTCGACTAACTGGAAGTACCAAGCAACCTACTAAACTAAATTCAACACATTATCACCCGCATACATTTACATTTTATTTTTCTCACTAATTGATTCTGTTCAGCTTCATATGTTAATATCATAGATCAATGTCCACACGTCTGTCAGGACCACAAACATACTGATTGTATTAGAGTGCTGGTAGTTCTGTTTATGAAAGAAATTACAGATGGATCTTATTGACTGTTGAAACTAGCTGGCAATTTAAAAAACATGTTTATGTTCAGTCACATCATAAATATTAAATAAATACATTTAAAGGCATCAGTTTCACAAAAGTCTATTTCTTTAGTTATTTTACTTTCTTTTTGCTCAGGCATTAAAGCAGTAAAAATGTGACACATGTCAGTTGACAAGAATATAAATATTTAAAATGATTCCATTAATCCTCCAACGACTCACTGTTAGTGCAAAAAGTTTTAAGATATGTGCTACAATTTATGTATGGGTGATGGTGTGAAATTATGCAACTTTCATGCTTCTACATCAGTGAATTCGAGTGACTGACAGTGTAAAATGGAAGATCTTGCAAGCTTTGATCTCTGATATCTCAATAAGAATCTAATCAGGTAAAACATAGAGCCAATGGCGTAATATCTACTCTGTTACATGACATGCGACTTCCCATATAGACAAAAGTCAAACTCCCTTAAAGCGCATCTTGTCATCTTGAAAACATTATTTTCCTACATATTGTTACATGTCTAGTATTTAGACTTTTACAAGATGGTAGATTCTAGAACAGTGGTTCCCAAACTTTTTAGAGACACGACCCTCTATTTATGACACCAGTTTATGGCGACCCACTTAACTCTACTGGGCAAAAACAGACTTTTCCTTTTTACGATTACGTACGAATTAAATAACTTGAGAAAATGACCACCTCTGATTTGTTAAGTTCGTGAAAAAAGCCTACTGCTTGATAAAACAACCAGTCTGGTATTGAAAACATGAGTCTTGAACTATTTCGATAGACAGCAATTAATCAAAGCTAATGCGTAATTTTATAACTTTTTGCGACCCACTAGGATTCCGTTCGCGACCCATCAGTAGGTCGAGATTCATAGTTTGGGAACCACTGGTCTAGAACAACATAGTTTTAATAGTCTAGAACTACATTGTCCTCGGTAGTTAGGAAAAAGAACAACAACCAGGACACCAATGATCCACAGGTTCGACATGCTAGAAATAGCAGTAACAAAATCTCCTCATAAGTACGTTCTATCAGTTTAAGGAACGATGAACATTATTTAATCTAATTCTAATTAAACTACGTTTGAGAGAGAGTCGAAATAGTCTTGTCAGAGAAATCTTTGGACCTAGGTCGGTTTGACCAGGGTTGATTTTGTGCTAAAAATTATGATTAATTAGGAAAACCGATACATACACTGTGAGGGAAATATATGAGAAGAATCGAATTCAATTTAAATTTAAATACCTGAAATGCCTTCACCTTCACAGTAGGTTTTATTTCTTCGCATTGCGAATGTTGTTACGTAATTACAGAGTTAGGGCGTGCTAATGATAATGTTAGTGTTAGAGTTAGCAATGATTAAAATGATGGCAATAACGTTTTTGATGATGTTAATGAGGATCATGATCATGATTATGAAGATGATGATGACGTTGACGATGACAACATTTCTCGTCTCTAAATTGCCCTGTACTATGTAAGGTCGGTGATGGCGATGTTGGCGGTAGTGTTTTTGTGGATGAGGAGGAGGGAAAGAAGGGTGGGAGAGCAGAAGAAGAGGGGAGTGGGAGGGGAAGTGGAGGGGAGTATGAGGGGAAGAGGAGGGGAAGAGGAGGGGAAGAGGGAGGAAGAGGGGAAGAAGTAGAGGGAGAAGAGAGGAGGGGCGGAAGGGGAGAAGAAAAGAGGAGGGGTGGAAGGGGAGAAGAAAAGAGGAGGGGAAGAGGGTAGGAAGAAACGAAGAGGGGAATGAGGGGAGGAAGAAGCAGAGAGTAGTGGGAGAGGAGAAAGAAAAGGAGCAAGCAGTGGAGGGAGAGGAGGAAGAATAAAAAGAAGGGGAAGAGAAGGCCAGGAAAAGAGAGGAAGGGGAGAAAAATGAGCAAGAGGTGGGAGAGGAAGAGGGAGGAAAAGGAAGAGGGAGGGAACAGAAGAAAGAGAAAGAGGAAAGGGGAGGAGGAAGAGGGAGAGAGGAAAGGGAGGAGGGAGAGAAGGGGAAGAAAAGGAGCAAGAGGTGGAGGGAGAGGAGGAAGAATAAAAAGAAGGGGAAGAGAAGGCCAGGGAAAGAGAGGAAGAGGAGAAAAATGAGCAAGAGCTGGGAGAGGAAAAGGGAGAAAAAGGAAGAGGAAGGGAAGAGAAGAAAGAGAAAGAGGAGAGGGGAGGAGGAAGAGGGAAAGAGGAAAGGGAGGGGGGAGAGAAGGGGAAGAAAAGGAGCAAGAGGTAGAGGGAGAGGAGGAGGAAGAGAAGGAGAAGAAAAGGGGCAAGAGGTGGAGGGAGAGGAGGAGGAAGAGAAGGAAGAGAAAGAGGAAGAGGGAGAGGAAGTGGAGGCGGAAGAGAAAAGGAAGAAAAGGAGCAAGAGGTGGAGGGAGCGGAGGAGGAGGAGAAGGAAGAGAAAGAGGAAGGGGAGGAGGAAGAGGAAAGGGGAAGTGGAGGCGGAAGTGAAGGGGAAGAGGGAGAAAAGGAGCAAGAGGTGGAGAGAGGGAGGAAGAGGAAGTGGAAGAGGAAGGGGAGGGAAAGGGGAGGAGGAAAGCACAGGAGGAGGAGGAGGGATATTTAGATGACAATAATCCTGATGTAATCACTGCAAGTGTAGTGTTGGTGTTAAAATTGGTGATAGCAACGGTAGTCGCACTGTTTTTGATGATGATGACGACGACGACGACGATGATGATGATGATGATGATGATGATGATGATGATGATGATGATGACGACGACGACGATGATGATGATGATGATGATGATGATGATGATGATGATGATAATGATGATGATGATGATGATAATAATGATGATGATGATGACGACGACGATGATGATGATGATGATGATGATGATGATATGATGATGATGAGGAGGATAGGATCCCAATAACAACGACATAAAATATTGCTTCTAAAATACCCTAGATTTTCTACTAAAGCATGAACACTAAATTGCTAATTACTATGACCTATTAATAATTAAGACTCTCTTTCATATGACGTTTTACTATCTTGATATTCAATTAATGCGCTTGCCTAACGTTTTACTCTAGAAGAATTTAAGTAACTATAGTAATAGTTAATAATCTTTAATGATGTTATCATAAACATTTAAAAAATTAATATTAAGATTAGACACATCGTCTCACATGTTTCCATTAAGTACAATCAAGGGCATCTTTTGTTGTTGATGTTGTTGTTGTCGACACAATATTTTCGAAACTGACGATGATATCAGTGTGAGCTTAAGAAGTTTATTGTGCAACCATTAGATTTTGGAATTTGGGTTCAATCCCATTGCGCGTCACCGCGGTGCCACAGTCTTCCACTGTGACACCGCGTCGACAAATATCATGTCAGTGAATTTAGTGGACAGATATAGTATCGAAGCTCGTTGTATATATATATATATATATATATATATATATATATATATATATATATATATATATATATATATATATATATATATATATATATATATATATATATATATATATACGACGGTGTCAAAATGTATTGCTATTTTGTTTAGGACAGGTAATCACCAAGATCGAAACATGTATCATACATCAAAATGAAGCTGGTCCTCTGTGGATCACATCCCTACTTTTCAACATAGTCACCGTTTCTCTCAATAGTAATGTTCTACCTTCAAATGAGAGCATGCATCCTTGCCCCGTAAAATTCTGTTGACTGTTCTTTGAGCCACTTCTTCACTACAGTTTTCACTTCCTCGTCACTGATAGAATAATGTTTGCCTCTGAAACCCTCTATCATGGGGCTGAAGAGATGATAGTCTGAAGGCGCTAAATATGGTGAGTCTGAAGGTGCTAAATTATTCCAGTGACGAGGAAGTGAAAACTGTAGTGAAGAAGTGGTTCAAAGAACAGTCAACAGAATTTTTACGGGGTAGGGATACATGCCCTCATTCGAAGGTGGAAGACTGCTATTGAGAGAAACGGTGACTATGCTGAGAAGTAGGGATGTGCTCCATAGAAGACCAGCTTCACTTTGATGTATGATACATATTACTGTGTTGGTAATTATACCTGTCCTAAACAAAATGGCATTACTTTTTTGACTCACCCTCGTATATATATATATATATATATATATATATATATATATATAAACATAGGGCCTTGTCTCTCAATAGAACTTCCCAATACGAACAGACAGTAAAGCTGACTGTAATCGACCGGACGTTGTGATCAAGGATAACAACAGAAGGCCTCGTCTCTTAATAGAACTTCCCAATACGAACAGACAGTAAAGCTGACTGTAATCGACCGGACGTTGTAATCAAGGATTACAACAGAGGGCCTTGTCTCCTAATAGATATGTCTGTCCCACAATTTCAAAATGTCTCAAGACAAGAATACGAAAAGCTTTCCCACGATAAAGATCTGCAAATTGAAATCATAAAAATGTAGAAACTTAGTACTACGATAATACCAGTAATAAATGGTGCGCTGGGAATGATAAAATAGGGATCTGACTCCAATCTCGGTGAACTACAAAAGATAACCTTGATGGATACAACCCATAAACTACGGAAAGCACTCGCTATCTAAAATGGAATAAAGGTAGTAATAATTTTAGGATGCGTTGCAAAACAAAAATACCTTTGCGACTCTTGGCCTCCGGAAGATGCTCGGTACTAAGGTAGCTGAAATAAAGTTACACTGAAATGAAACAACAACAACAACAACAACAACAACAGCAATAATAATAATAATAATAATAATAATAATAATAATAATAATAATAATGATAATAATAATAATACACATATAAATAAAAGATTTTTGATAAAATGTTTTGTCGTGAGAAGTGAGCAATCAAGGGTTTGTGATCTGAACTAATTGAAATATTCTCGAAGTCAAGTTTTGCTATCATATTTCTGAAATCGATAAAGTATCAATCAACGTCAATGGACTGGCTGAACTAATAGTGTTGAACAGGCCTCCATGTCGTACTTGTTCCGACACTTTGCACTCTGCATTCAAATTCCGCTGGGACCTGATTCATTTCACCATTCAATAAATCACAATTTTCTACTTTATTTAATCAGATGGCTGTCATAGTTGGCTTTCTTATTATTTCACATGCTTTTTCATTAATTGTTCAATAATTAGATGGCCCTAATCCAATTTGTATGAAATTCTGAGATATATTTTTTTCTTTATAAGAGAAGTGAGCTGTTTATCAAAGTTCAGCAAATTGTCCCATTTATCCTACTCTTACGAAACATAACACAATAACACTTTTCAAAGATAGAGGCTTATAGATCGGATGCTAAGAACCGAAAGAGGGACGAGAGATCAGCGTTGGGACAGAAGGGCAGAGCGAAAGGTAAAGCGCGAGTTACCTTGTCCTTTACCTCTCACTTCTCCATCAACATTGACCTCGAGTTTATCATTCGCTTGTTTGATATTTGGCATTTATTTATGTTTATTTTTGTTTTCGTCTAAGATTGACAAAATG
>NC_142938.1:66585490-66602990 GCF_046866305.1 Octopus bimaculoides | reverse complement strand
AGAGAGAGAGAAAGAAACAGACAGACAGACAGAGACAATGAGAGAGAGAGAGAGAGATACAGAGAGAGATGGAAAGAGTGAGAGAGGGAGGAGACAGAAATTACAATTAATTAACTGAACATTATTGACCTTGACAGTTTACCTTCTTCATACCCACAGAGAAAGAAGCTCACACACATTAACCGAGGGAGAGAGAGAAAGGGTTAGGAAAACGAGAGGAACATTCAAACGAGATAAACATGAAAAAGTCCGATTCAAATAAGTCAGCGCTGAATCAGACCTAAAGTGCCGCGTACCCTTTCAGACAATCTAAATTCAATTTTCATTAACAGAGAACCAATTTTAGATACTTAAGCAAAGTAGGCAGTCACCGTTTGGGAGGCAAATTATGGATAATTCATTCAGCGCCAATTCTTATCAGTGATATTATTCTACTTGATACGAAGTTTATTCGACCGTTGTTCTTAAAGCAAACTTAACTTCATAGGAAATGGAAGACGTAATCGATACCTTTAACTCCATGAAATAATATTATGAATATCGGCAAATTTAGACATCAAAACAGAAAGAATATTTCTTGAAAGTACAATTTTCGCTGGTCCTCTTTTCTGTAGCATTTTAATTAGTCCCGGATATAATTAGAGTGTCACATTGTATATTACAAAATCTATATAACCCGAACCTATTCTCTTCATTATATAACCATGCAATCATTAAAGATTTGTATGCAATGAAGCTTTTGTATGTATGTATGTATGTATGTATGTATGTATGTATGTATGTATGTATGTAACTACGTATGTATGTTTGTCATGTGTCCACGTACGTATGTTTGTCATTATTCAGTTTATTTCAAGATTTCTTGGCAACGGAGAAAGAACCTTTTTTAACCTAGATCCCAGGTTCCGTCATTGGAATTTCAACATCAACAACAGGGTATGTATGTATGTATGTATGTATATATGTATGTATGTATGTGCATAGTTTCATGTTTCATGTATGTATTCTCATGCATATAGTTACATATCGATCTTAAGCCTCTGCCGCCTTGTTTACGTTTTAGGTAGAGGCGGTCAACGTCACTGTTTATTTGAAAATTATGTGTGCTTGTTAGTATTTGTCGGGTTTTCACGTCAATTGCTTCTCAACAAGCGTCGAATCAAGCAAGCCAAATGCTGGCATGAGTACCGTCACTGCCATTGTTTTATTGAATGCATAGTTCTGAGGCATGCATATATGTATGTATATATGTGCAGATTTGCATGTTTTATATATGTATTCTCATGCATATAGTTACATATCTAGACATGCTCATATATATATTTCAATGATGAACTTCTGGAAAGTTTTACAGATTTTTACAGTTCCAGTGATGGATTGGATCTGTAGTCTTCGAATTAGCTTTCTCCTTTCTGGTTTTGAGAAGCCTAATTTCACAAGATTTATATTTAGGCTATGTGTTACATATCCCAAAGCCCCAATAATTACAGGTATAAACCTGAGCTTGTAACCTGGATTGAGTAAGTGCAGATTTCTCAATAGTTCAGCATAGGTGTTCTCTTTTTCACTGATCTTCAGCTTTATGTTAACATCCGCTGGGCAGCTACTTTCCACAACTGTACAAAGGTTCTCTTCTCTAATGTATGTATGTATGTATATATAAGTTTGTGCACAAGGCGATGCTGAAAAGTTTATGGTTTCAAGGGTATCGCGAAAGATTTTGGTTGAGGCCCATCCTTCTTAGTTCAATATGTGTGTGGATTTGAGAGGAGAACATCTTGAGTAAAATCATAATTTACTGATCCTCCAGTATTATCTTTTACCCAAATTCAGGAACTTCTTAGTACCCACTCGTGTATATAATATATATATATATATATATATATATATATATATATATATATATATATATATATATATATATATATATACATATATATATATATATATACACACACACACACACACACACACACACACACACACATACATATATATATATATATATATATTTATATTTATATATGTGTATATATATATATATATATATCCTTGTTGCTTATTTTGATTTTAATCACCTTACTTTGAAATTGTATGGATAATACAGTACTAAATTCTGGTGCCTCAACTTAAGTATCATATTCATCTGAATCTACATACATACACACACATACATACATACATACATACATACATACATACATACATATGTATACATAACTGTATATACAAGTATATTTGTATATATATGTGTGTGTGTGTGTGTGTGTGTGTGTGTGTGTGTGTGTGTGTGTATGCAGAAAGAGGGGTGTTTAAGAATTTTTTTCGTGTAAATAATATGTCTGAAGCTTTGGGCCAAACATTCGAATCGTCAGCATTAAATATTACCACTTAATTCGGACGATGGTTTCCATTCCGGATGTCCGTCTATAAGTGCCAAGCAAACTGAAAATCTGCCAAACTTAAAGTAAGAGCAGAAAAATATCCGACGAAGTAAAAAATGTAAGTCTGATTGAGCAAAAGAATAGATATACACAGATGTGTGTGTGCGCGCACTCTTGTGTGTATGTGTGTGTGAATATCGACCAGTGATAATGAGTGCTCAACACCGCATCATTGGTGGGTAACAGGAAACCAACAGCAGCCTTAATACACACACACACATACACATACATACATACATACATATATACATACATACATACATAAATACATACACTCTCTCTCTCGCACACACACACACACACACACACACACACACACACACACACACATGTTGATAAAGTCGTAAAATAAGATAATGTCATTTGCCATGATAAAAAGTGAGTGAGTAGAAAGGTATCATATTGAGACTTCTTGGAAAAGAATGCACTTTTAGTACTCCGCTGTTTTCACGATATACTGGCATATTTTACGAATATCACGGAAGTAAAAATAAAAACAACAAAAAGCCACTAAATGAATGAGCGTTACATGGTTTGTTTCTTAATCCGTGTCTGCCAAAAATTTGTATCTACTTTCATCTCATCTACTTTATCATTTATTTTTGTATTTCACTGCATTCCATTTATAATGTTTATACCCAGCGGATAAGTCATAGAGTAGTGTGAAGATAAATTATTGTTGTGTGCGAGAAATGATTCTGTAAACCTACAATAAACTTCTCTATGAAATAATCTCTATACATACTCACTCAAATAAGATATCAGTATGTAATCTTAAGTGTCTGCTATAACTGACCGAGCTAATACAACAAGAGTATTCATGGAATTGTAGATGTATTTGCATTGGAGACAATATTTCCCCAGGATGTGCGTGAGTGTGTGTGTGTCAGTGTGTGTGTGCGTATGTGTTCGATGCAATAAACTTCTGTAAATTATATATCTATCTTCGTGATGGAAAATCTTCCTTATCGTTATTTTAGGGAACAAATGAAGTTATGTACTGAGTATATAAAACCTTGTTGTACTACGCCAAAACGTTCGCAAAAGACTTTTCGAAGTTCATGTAACGGCAAAAATGGCTGACAAAGTTCGTTAATGATGTTTTATAAAGAATCCTAAAATAAAGAAACAACAAACTAATCAGTGTGGAAACAATCAGCACCCCACCAGGGATTAGACGCGCGAGCAGGGATGAGACGTGTCAGCAGTCGAGGTACGGCTGTGTGATTAGGTACTTGCATGACTGTGTGATTAAGAAGCTTGCTTTATAACTATGAAGTTTCGGGTTTAGGCCTGCTCTGCGGCACCCTAGGGATAGTGGCTTCTAACTATATTCGCGGGCCGACTAATGCCTTCTGAGTATTTTTGATAGACGGAAACTCTGTGAGATCCTCCTCATGTACGTGTATGTGTTTGTGTTTGCCTTACGCCACAATTTGGCAACCGGTGTTGATTTGTTTACATCCCTGTAACCTAGCAGTTCGCCAAAAATGACCAACAGGTTAAGTACCAGATATAAAAAAAATAAGTACTGTTGTCGATATGTTCAACTCAATCCTTCAAGGCAGCGCCCCAGCATGGCTGCAATCCATTGACTAAAACAAGTGAAAGATAAGATAAAGTTAGAGCTTGAAAAAGTAAGAGAATATTGGGAACTTATCGCTAGAAAAGTAGTCACGTGTAACGGATAAATCCAGCCTCGATGAGAAAAGAAGAAATGACAGTTTACTTCCCTAGCTTTTCGTACGTATTTGCTCTAAGATCAAGAAAAATATGAACGTCTCTACTTTTTTTTTCTTTTCTGTCACCGTCTTGCGATATTGAATGTGTCTCCTCTAATGTTGAAATCCATTTCCGAATATTTTCAATTTGTAATTAAATCTCTAACATATTTAATGCAGATGCTAAATCACTTTTCAAAAGTAACGTATTTTGTGATGTTTATTTTATACTTGAATTCTTGGCACCTTCGTTAAATCTACCAAAGTCTTTCTTAAATAATATTAGCTATTTTATAGTGGAAGCACAATCAAGTTAAGCCTTCTCATTGCAGCTGGGGATCTTTTTGTAAAGATGGAATACTGGGGGTAAATGATGTTACCCTTGCAGACAACAGATGAAATGCTGATGATTTGTGCGAAGATTTAGAAAATAGAAGATAGTTTGTAAATGTTACGGAATGCATGGTGCTATGGTTTACAAATCAATAAAAGCACTGCCAAAACTAATCGTACACAATTTCTCTGTAATGTGCGTGCTATGTTTCTGATGACATACAAAATGTTGTCAAACATTATCAATCCACAGAAAAACACAGAAAAGAATACTTTCAATAGCATCGACGATTTCCTTGTTAAAGCCGGAATTCCCAAGGATAAGTATATTAATCTATCTATTGGTGGGGGCTATGCAATAACCGGTAGCATGTGTAGTTGCATACATGAGACAAATTCTCTTTGTATTAACACTCCCTGCACTATTACAAAGAATCGTTGATTGCGAAACGAACACGAATACAAAAGGAAAAGATACAGCTTGCGGAATAATTTTATGATGATCAAAAGTAAAACTTAAGAGAATCAGCGGCTTTGTGAAGAAGATACGGATGTCGAATACACTATTTTGTTGCCACAATCTCTAGTTCGGAGTTCTCTAGAGGAAAGTTCTGGATTGTGTTTTCACGTTTTGCACAAAAAACATTGCGTTTCTCACTAGTACGAAATCCAGCTTTGTGACATTCTTTGATATCACAGAAGGCATCATTCCATTGGGTTAAATGGTCGCTATATGTGAATATTTAAGAAATTTGAATTTATCTCTGCAAGAAAATGACTAAAAGAAAAAATCAAATCCTAAAATGTCAGGATCTGTTAAAGCATTGAAAATGTCGAGAAATCAATGTTTCTCAATTTTCCTCACGTACAGACAGATTTTATACATACAGATGTTGAAGATTATCTCAGCAACATAGATAATATCATGGATAAAATTTGTCTTAAAATTTAATACGGAAATGAACTTTCCTAAAGCGGATTATAAGACACTTATCGACCTCGGTATTAAATTCATTTCAAGTAGCTACTGATGCATGCAATTTTCCTAATGGAGCAAAAACTAAACTTTATTATAGTTAAACGGTGACCTGGCCTCGAATTCAAAAATCTATGTACTGAATGATAATGAATTTACAGTTATGGTATTCAGTGAAGTGACTGAAATGTAAAAGTTAATCGATGAAGATCTAAAATTTCCGGTTCGATTTCTTAAAACATACCTAAGGGAGGTGTTCTCAGCAATAACTCAAATAAAAATGCAGAACAAGAAATGCTTTTAAAATTGTCTAATTGTTACTCTCAACACAATTAATTAATTGTCACTGTCACCACAGTTCAGCAATTTGATGTAACAACTTCAATGTATATCTACTCATTAAGTCTTCAGGGTTTTATTATTTGACTGATTTATATCAAGAAGTTCTAAAATATTCTTCTTTAATCTGTTATTCATTTATGAAAGAAGGCATTTTTTATAATATAGCATGGTTTACTTTAAAGAAGAATATGTAAGTAGTGTTCGTATACATTCTTTCTATTACCAAGTTTAAGAGTCCGTTCCATTTCTCTCAGTAATATTTTGAGTTCGTTAAGGCGGTGAGCTGGCAGAACCGTTAGCACAGCGGACAAAATACTCGGTGGTATTTCATCCGTCTGTATATTCTGCGTTCAACTTCCGCCGAGGTCGAATTTGCCTTTCGTCCTTTCGAGATCAATAAAATAAATACCAGTTCAGTATTGGAATCGATGTAATCGTCTTATCCCGTCCCATGATATTGTTGGCTTTGTGCCAAAATTTGAAATCAGTGTTCGGGGTTGGTATCGTGAGAAAATTATTTGACGACATTGACACAACTCATTTACTATACACACTATGCCAGTCGTCTAACATCTACTACTGCCATCATTCTGTATATGTAAATATCCTCTGGTGCAGCAAGTAAAATATGGAAAATATTCATTGGTAAAAGATTATTGTGAGACTGACTTGGCATGAGGAGTCTGTTAAAGCTATTAAGACTATACAAAGGAATATGATTGATTTCTATTTTACTGTTGTTACATAGAAGTCTACTATTGAAATATCTAAATTATAATTTAGGTATTTGATGATAAGAACATACAAATGCACTAAATTACAAAAGAACGCACCCGTTTATCTGAAAATGTCGTTCTTTTTACCACTAAATGTATGCGTAAGCATGCATATTGCCAGTAGCAGAATAAATGCATGCACTATAAAAGCAGATATATAAAAAAATATACGCACTCGTATATCTTTAATCTCTAATTTACATTTGGTCGCCACAATCAACAAAAACTGACAGAAAAAAAGACTGTTTTACCAATCAGGTCAAACATTTAAACTATTTGCCTGTCAGTGAGGCTTTACATTGCCATTACACTAGCTTCACTGGTTACTCTAGAGATTTCGCCATTAAATGGATCTATATGCTAATGGGTAGATATTAGAAGGCATGTTTCCGCATGCATGTCCATGTAATGTTCGTTAAGCGGAATATTCAAAAGGATTTTCTACTTTGAATAAATACACCATGTTTTAGTGGCAAACGCTAGACTTAATTATCTTAAGAGATAAAAATGGCATGAGAAGTGAATCCTATTTTCTACTTTATCAACAATCCAAGAAGAAATGACTATTGCGAACAGCAGTGATATGCTGATGACTATTCAGCAGAAATACACAAACAAGAAAATACAATTTGATTCCGAATCTAGTTTGGATTTAGGTTTTAATATATTAGTAAGCATAAGGCAACGAGCGTGCAGAATCATTATCGCGCTGGACAAAATGTTTAGCAGCATTTCTACTGACTTTGTGTTCTGAGTTCAAATCCCACCGATGTCGACTTTCTATTTCTTCCTTTCTGGAACGATAAAATAAATACCAGTTGAGCATTAGGGTCGATATAATCGAATTGCCCACTTCCCCGAATTTGCTGGCCTTGTGTCAGAATTTGAAACCAATATATACGTAAGTATAAAGGCAGGGGGTAGGCAGCAGAATAGCTAGCATACTGAACGCAATGCTTAGCAGCATTTCTTCCAAGTTTGCGTCCTTCTTAGTTCAAATGCCACCGGGTTCGACTTGTCTTTTCATCTTTTCAGGATCGTTAAAATACATATGTACATACATACATTCATACATTTATATACAAATATGTTTGTTTGTGTGTGTATGCAGGCATGAATGTATGAATATATATTGTGGCGTTCTCACATATGTAGCATCAAATTCGAAGGTAAAATTGGAACACTTCTCAGCGTATTATGCGAAAATTTCTCACAACAGAGCTGATTTATAAAGAACACCTAACCCGTCACTTGACAATAACGATTTCAACAAAACTCGACGCTGTACTCAAATAAAGTTTCCACAAATAAAAGCCCATTCTAATAAATTAACTAGAACAGGACAAACTGTGGTGATGTGGCATTAGTGTTCTAATTACATAGCTGTTACTTTTGATGTCACAATATTAAAAATCACATGAAAGAATATAGGTTAATTTCGACGAATTACTTTTTTTTTTTAGAAAATTACTAAATAACTAATTTGTTTCTGAGGTCGACAAAATGTAAATATTGTTAAATTAGTTTCCTTAAAAGTCTTTCATCATCATTTTTTAATAGGCTTTCGTTTGATTTTTGTAGGAGACTATATGTTTGTCACGTATTAGGAATGGAACTGACATTTATTTTTTTTCTGTCTGTGTATATGTGCGTGTAATTTATTGCAACTTTTCGTGTACGATCTATGTCTCAGTTATTGATGTGTTTGCCTTGTTTTTCTTTTCTTTTTTAGGTAAAAAGTACAGCGGTTTTGTCATATACTGCAATATTGGAGAATATTAAAAGTGTTCTTGGCAGCAAAGATTTTAATATATGAGATAATCTATATCTATAAGACATTTACAGTATTGGCACAGGTATACGCCTGCTATTATAATTTCGTTGTGTATTCATGTGGGATATTTTTATAGCCATTAATTGCGATATAAAAATATGAAATATATAGGAAATATTTATATACACACATGCACAGAAATGTATGTGTTTATATCGATAGACATGCGTGTGTGTGTGTGTATTTGTGCGTGTGTGTGTGTGTGTGTGTGTGTGTGTGTGTGTGTGTGTGTGTGTGTGTGTGTGTGCGCGTGCGTTCGTGTGTGTGCAATGACTTGGTAATGTTTCTTTGAACTCTTCACCTCCTTGAATAGTGTATGTATGTATGTATGCATGTATGTATATATATATATATATATATATATATATATATATAAACATAATTAAGGGATCAGCAAACATTTGCTTCACCACATACCGAAGTTCAGAAATAGCAGCTAAAAAAACTAAGACTCCAACAGATAGCATTACTTGTAACTCACAAAGGCAAAAACAAGAAGAAAAAACAAATGAAAACTAACCATTCGAAGTTAATCATAGACGCGTTTCTGGATTATGAGCGATAATACTCAATTTCCTTCATCGGTATGATATTCTAGTAGTAAATTCGACTATGCTAGCAAACTGTGCATGCATGGACGAGTGAACATTCATGCATCGGCACAACCTGAAAGCACGACCGAACCTACCTCGGCCAGCCAGTCCACTATTTCTTCCTCAAGAAATTACCATGTGCGTTACAAGCAATACCGCAGAAAATTTGCGGTTTACTATCAGGGAGTGAATAATTATTACAATTAAAAGGGTAAAGGTTTATCAATTTATTAATTTATTAATAAATCAACAATTAATAATTGTTTATAAATGTATAAGAACTTTTAAATAAGTTCTCCACCGATAATGGTGTTTACATACCGAAGGGCTTGGTAAAAATTATTAATTGTTGATTTATTAATAAATTAATAAATTGATAAACCTTTACCCTTTTAATTGTTATATATATATATATATATATATATATATATATATATATATATATATATATATATATATATATACACTTTTCTAGAAGATGAAGAGTTCAAAGAACATTGATTAAGCCCCTTAAATTAAGGTGTCATGCCAAACGTCTGAGAATCAAGAATTCATAAATTTTGTCGGACTCACAGAGTTACTATAATACTGTTTCAATTGTGTTCACCGAATTTTTTTATAGCCCAGCAAGCTTTCAACAACATCACCGAATTCATTTTGCACTGTCTTATATATGAAGGCAAGAATTTCGTATGAACAGAAGATACAACGATTTCAAGGTATTGACAAGACGTAATCAGAACGAAGTGCGTCTGTTGCTGTCGTTAATCAATGATTCCATATATGTTCTTCTTTTAATACTTGTGTATGAACAGATTTTCACAACCGTATCATGCCTTTCAACGGTGTGAATAAATTGAGGCTGACACACAGCTTGCGGTTCTATTGGTATGCTGGTTTAACTGCACTCGCCGAGTGTGTTTATATGTGTGTTGGGAGTGAGAAGAGTGCATATGCGAGTGCATATGCTTGCTGGATCGTGTGTGTAAGCGAATTGATTTTGTCAGCACTGTCTGTCTCGGATATGATGACTTGCAATATATTTCAACAAGGTCGGTGTGCTGAATTATTTCTCCAAATGCACAGATTGAAATTAAATGTGTAAGCAAGAGTGACAAATTGCTAACTGAAAGTATTAGGCATTATAAAAGCCTCTAGAGGCACACACTATATAAATTCAGATTCAAAATGTAAATTCAGATTGTCTTTAATAAGTAAATAGATTCATCACTCATCGCAGTAAGAATTGAATTTTGGCTCAAGGAGAGCAATTCTACGGAGAATCCATTACATCGATCCTGGTGCTGATTTTATCGACCCCAAAAGGATAAAAAGCATTCGAGCTTAGAACGAAGTGATTGAGCTGGACGAAATGCAACTAAATATTTTATCAGATGTCGTAAAGATTCCGTCAGCTTTCCACTTCGATAAAAAGTCGTTTGAAAATAAATTTTAAAAGGAAATTTATTGTTAATAATCACGAGGAACAACTAAGGTTACCTCGGCACAAAACTGTAGCTAGTGAAATAAATAGAAACAATTATTAAAGAAAAATATGAAGCAATATGTTACTGGTGAGAATTTATTGCCAATCGCATCTTTATCGTCTCTCTTTCTCACTGGTTCTATCGTAAATTGCTCATTTGTCGGTTCTTTTTATTCTGGCGTGCAGATGTCTTCTCCCCACATGTCAGAACGTAAAGAAATAAACATGGCCATTTTCTGTTTATTACCAGTGAACAAATTGTTATATCTCGCTGTTTCCAACAGCTATGTAGCATATTTTAGAAAAATATCTTCAACGAAAATGATACTTTTTCGTTGAATGTTTTCTACGTTACTATGACTCCATAGAAATGGCCATAAGTTAATCTGAGTAGCAAAATAAGATTCAAATAACAAGATAGATTGATAAGAATAATCGCATTTCGAAAGCTTAAAGAGACCTGCCAATATTCGTAATCTGGTAAAGCTTGATAAATAGAGATTTTGAGCTGATTCTTGACGTCTTAGAATGCAGTCTTGTTATCTACAGAAAGCAGAATAAGAATTAGTATATCTATTTCTTTCTTATACATTATATAAGATAATGATTTCTAAATTTTATCATACAGTCACAATTTTTTGTGAAAGACGCTCTTGAAGACACATTAAACATCATCCACTTTTCAAATCTCTACATTTTATGAATGCCCGAATTAGCAGTGTCGTTAGAATATCGGTTAGAATGACTTGCAGGATTCGTTCAGCCGGCACTCTGAGTTCAAATTCCGTTGGAGCGTTATTCCAAATGCTTTGCTGACCAAATGAGGGTTCTTCGAGGATATAATTTCATTCATTTCTATAAAACAAATGTTGAGTATCGATGAAAAAGTTTTTTGTCTACCACAGTAAGCCATTCCACTTTGTGATTTCAACTTATAATATTTGGATTAGAATATTTAGAGCTAAATGCCTTAAAGCGGTGCATATGATAGAGCATAAAATTCGATTGATTGTACATTAATCGACAGTAAGGCGTGCATTATTGCACTAAATTAAGTGAATGTAATCTTGATCTGTTACATAGGAATAAGGTTCAATTTGTAGAGGTGTGGTAAAGCCAATGGAATTAACATCTGTATATGATAGATGAATATTGATTTTTGTCAATACTTGTATAACTATCGGGATCAAAGAGAGTGCGAGATATATATAGAGAGAGGGAGAGAGAAAGGAGGGAGATAAACAGCTAAGAAAATAGAGGAGAGAGATGCGGAGAGACAAGGAATATGATTGTAATGTTGGGTTGTAAGTCTCAGGAAATAAAATTTAGCTGGGTCAGGTAGATGTCAGAGAGTAGCGATCCATAGCAATAAAATAGGGAGGGAAAAGTAGGAGGCTACTGTATTTGTACACAACCGACTAGTTTGGACAAGTCAGAATTGCTGTAGTACATAAAACGTGATGTATCTAGGATATTGAGTGTTAGGTGCTGGGGTGCTGGTGAGCAAATATTGGCCAATAAGTCACATGGCTTTATTGGATGCGGTTCGCAGAGTTTTCTGGTTTAATAGTAGTAAAATCTCGGATATGGTAAAGTCACGGAGCTGTAATTTCTGTTGTTACTTATAGTGGTGATGGTGTTGACGTTGTTGTTGTTGGGTAGGGCTCATGTCCACATTGATTGAACTGACATATATTCATTTATTGCGACCAATCTTGCTGTCTTCTTAACATTATCTAGGACTACATTAAGGATGCAAGCTGGCAGATAAACTTCGTAGAAGACCATCAACCCAGCAAAATTATTCGGAGAAAGCATTTTCTTTATCAATCAGTGGTGCAGAGTCGGTGTGCATGCGGGTTTGCTATTCTTTGCAGGCTGGCAAACATTTAATGAGGTTAATATCAATATTAAAGATGTGCAAGTTGTGATGTACAGGATGAGATAACGTGAATTGATGGTTTCTATTCTGGGGAAACCGGGCTGCGACATGTGTTCAGAGAGGGATTTGTGTAGTGGGTAAGACAGACAGAAGTTGACAAGAGAAGTAGATAGGAAAATAAGCAATTAGCTCTCTAGGATAATAGAAGCTGTAGTAGTAGTAGTAGTAGTAGTAGTAGTAGTAGTAGTAGTAGTAGTAGTAGTAGTAGTTGTGGTAGTAGCAGCAGCAGCAGCAGTGGTGTAGTAGTAGTAGTAGTTGTTGTTGTTGTAGTAGCAACAACAGCAGCAGTAGTAGTTGTAGTAGTAGTAGTAGTAGTAGTAGTAGTAGTAGTAGTAGTAGTTGCAGGATCAGCTGCAGTAACAGCAACACCGTATGTATATATATATATATATATATATATATATATATATATATATATATATATATATATATATATTACAGTTAGTTAGGAGCAAGTAGACAAGCTTCATAATGAATGAACTTTTGTATCACAGATAAAGAAAATGAAACCCTTCCGAGTAACTCCGAGTAAGTTCCGAGTAACTCCGAGAAAAGAGAAAATAATTTCAAAATATCAAAGACATTTTCACCGAAACCGAATTTTTATATTCTTTATAATTGAGATACTGTGGACATGTGTTCTCATCAGCCGTCCTCAATAATCTCAGAGATACTGTTTTAGTCGACATAGAATTTTGCATGTAAAAAGAAAGGAAAACTTTTTCGAAGATTTACAACCGGTACAATTTGCATAATTATATAAAGAGATTCAGCTAAAGAAAATAACACCTTAAATAACGTCTTAAATTCTTTAAATATATCGATTTCTTCGGAGACAACGGGCTTTTAGAGAAGATAGGAAGGAGCTGAAATTACATTCCTACCAATTTTGTGAATATTAAGAATAGAAGTGAAATGCATTGGCTATAAATGGAATTTATAACTGTTATATGGACGAGGCTCGTTCAGTGATAGTGTTGGTGGTGTTTATTACAATGCGGTGAAGGTGGGGATTGTTGTTGATGGTAAATATGTTTGAAAGGAAAGGTATAGGGACAATAATAGAAGCGATAGCGTGGAGAGGTGGTGATGGTGGTGGTGGTAGGGAGAGGTAGGGCCGTTTTGAACGGTTGCAGTTGATTGGTAGAAGCTGTAGTAGCGCAGTGGTGTTGGTGGTGATAACGATGTTAATCGTTACTATGGATTATTGGCGGAGGTGGTGAAGGTGGTGGAGAAGTGGTGTATATGTTAGTGGAGGTTGTGCTGGTATTACATGTAGTGGTGGTAGCGGTGACAGTGATGACAGAGGAGGAATTGCAGTTAGTAGTAGTAGGAGGAGGAGGAGGAAGAGCAGGAGGAAGAGCAGGAGGAGGAGGGGCAGGAGAGGTAGATATGGTAGCAGAAGGAGTGGGGGGAATTGTGGCAATAGCAGTAGAAGTGTTGACGGTGGGTGGTGTAATAGTGGTTGTGGTGGTGTAATAGTGGTTATGGTAGTGAGAATACTGATTGTGGT
Source organism: Octopus bimaculoides (assembly GCF_046866305.1). Classification (NCBI taxonomy): domain Eukaryota; kingdom Metazoa; phylum Mollusca; class Cephalopoda; order Octopoda; family Octopodidae; genus Octopus; species Octopus bimaculoides. The sequence goes on along the minus strand of NC_142938.1, from coordinate 66,589,030 downwards.
AGTTTGTAGTACTGGTGTTTCGTAGTAATATATATATATATATATATATATATATATATATATATATATATATATATATAAACATATATATATATATATACACACAATAGCTACATTATAGTTACATTTATACAGTTATGCATACATATATAGTGATATACATACATACATACACACACACACACACATATATATATATATAGATATGCAGGGCAGGGAATCGTCAATTAGTAATAAAATTAATAATCAACAATTTTGCCGGGTAGCTCAGTATGAAAAAAACCTTCTTCGGTAAAAAATTTATAATCATAAATATAGGGATTGACAGTAACCTGCTTCTCCAACATACTGAGAATTCAGAAATAGCAGTCAAAGAACTACTGATTTCAAAACTACAAATTATTACTCCAGATTGATAGCGATATTTTTGATACACACAGAACAAAAACACTAGAGAAGAGTAAAAAACACTTGCCTTTAGTTAATTTAGTACAATTGTTTCACAGTTAAGAGTAAAATACTCTATTCCGATCCTCAGCTAAATATTCTAATAAATTTGTTAATGTCTAAGTAACTCACGTTAATCTTGACCATGTGAACATCAATACCACGTGAGGAAGACGCTAAGAAATTTATCGGCCAGTAAGTTCAAAATCTCTCGCCCTAATGAATTTCAATTCAGTGTGTATCAGAAATAATCCCGCACAGGAAAAGAGACTCGTACGAATTTCTGTGGTTAAACTATCCACCTTAGAGTTATTATTAAAATATAGATATGCAGGGCAGGGAATCGTCAATTAGTAATAAAATTTTTACTCTTGTTTTTTGCTCTTCTCTACTGTTTTTTGTTCTGTGTGTATCAGAAATATCGCTATCAATCTAGAGTAATAATTTGTAGTTTTGAAATCAGTAGTTCTTTGACTGCTATTTCTGAATTCTCAGTATGTTGGAGAAGCAGGTTACTGTCAATCCCTATATTTATGATTATATATATATATATATATATATATATATATATATATAAATGCAGACATGTGTGAGTGTATATATGTATACAAATATATATATATATACGTATATGCACATGTACAGATGTATGTATAATAGAAGGAACATCTTAATATACATATATGTATAATATATAAATATATAAACGTGTTTATATGCATCTATAGTCTTAGTAGTAGCAATAATGGTGGAAACGGTGAAATAATTGAGGTCCTAATGACGTTCATAATGCTAGATATATGTTTGTGCTGAGGCAGCGCAGAGGTGTTTATGGATAATAATGCTGGTGTTGGTGAAGTTGACGATAGAACTTATAGGCAGTGAGGTTTGCGAGCAAGCAACAACTAGATTTAACACAAAGTGTTTACTTTAGAACAGAATATTAATACAGTTATATTAGCGTGCTAAATTGGACTTTCCGATGCTATGTGAATCTCTTATGGAATCTCTGAGGCACACAGAAAAAAAAAGAAAAAAAGAAACTGGTGACATTTAGAGAGGGGAGGGGAAGAGGGAGAAATTATGGAGGGAAAGATGGAAGGAAGGAAATACGGAAGGAATGAGAAAACGATTGAAAAGAGGTGTGAGATACAAAATGTATATGAATTAGAAAAATGAAGGAATATAAGGAAAAAATATAAAAGTATAGGAGCAAGAGAAAGAAAGACAGAGATAAGAAGAGAGAGGGGATGAGAGAGATGGGGGTAGAGGGTCGGAGAAAAGAAGAATGAGAGAGGGAAGGGAGATTAAGAGGAAAAAACAAAGACAAAAGGAAATAAAATTGTGGGTAGATTTTGGTTTTGTTGACAAGACCAGACAAAAAGAGAGATGTTAACTTACAAGCATATCTCTCGAAGAGATTATTGTTTCAGAGAATTGAAGGGGTTTAAAAACGTGAAAATGAAGTTTTATCTCCAATTTTTGGCGGGTTCTGAAACATTCAGCAACAAGGAGTGAGAGGAAGAAAGGAAGAGAAAATTAGAAAAGAAAGCAAGAAGCGATAACGCGAAAATGTAGGGCAGAATAGAGAGCAATGACATGAATAATATGGTTTGTTACAATATATATATATATATATATATATATATATATATATATATATATATATTACAGTTCTATATTTAAGAGCTGAGGAATTATTTACATTATTTACATTTGACGGATATTCGTCCTCATCTTGTTTGTTGTTAACACAACGTTTCGGCTGATATACCCTCCAGCCTTCGTCAGGTGTCTTGGGGAAATTTCGAACCTGGGTTCTCATTCCTATCGATGTTACTATTATTATTATTATATTACTATTATTAATCAGGTCGCTGCCGTGAATCGAACTCGGAACCTTGGGGTTAGTAGCCCGCGCTCTTAACCACTACGCCATATGCCCGTGGGCAATTATGGGGTGAATTTTAAGGCTTATAAATCTATTATTTTTCTATCCTTCCTCAATACCGGTTCCCATATGCTATTCATATCTGCACTCGGTCTGCTTAGGAGGTTGTTGTGTCCTAGCATATGTGCTGCTTCTTTTAGTTTTCGTATTTTCCAGTGTTGTTCCCTGTCTATTATTTTAACTTCATCCCACAGGGGGAGGTGGTTTCCATTTTTTCATACATGATCAGCTATACCCGATTTATCGATATCTCCTCGTGTCACAGCTTTGCGATGTTCTTCTACCCTTATTTTGAGGGGGCGCATGTTTCGAGAAGGTCGGAGAATGAAGACTGAAGTCCATCACCCACCTGTGAAAGCAGTGATTAATGTAAGTAGCCGACGTCTGGAAGACTCCGAAGAAGCCGCACTGAATAAAGGTCTCAACTTTGCGACAACCATCAAGCGCATTCCATACTTGGACATAATAGCCCCTATTGAAGAGATAGCGGTAAAGATACCGAAAGCTCAGGGAGATGAACTAAGGTGGAAGGTGAGACAGGTACCGGAGAAAGCGAAACTTCCCAAACCAAACATCACTAAGGAAGAAAAGTTCGCTATCAAAAGGCTACAAGGAGACAATTCCATCATAGTTCTCCCAGCGGACAAGGGAAATGCTACAGTGGTGATGAACAAGTCTGACTACTCCGAAAAATTGGCAAGTCTTATAAGTGATGGTAGCTTCAGTAGAGTAAAGAAAGACCCAACTCTGAAAACAGAGAGGAAGTTGTCACAGATCTTGATCAAGAACAAGGATCACTTCACACCAATGAAGTACAGACAGCTAACTCAACACTACAGTAAACTACCACACATGTACGGTCTCCCTAAGATTCACAAGGAAGGTATTCCACTAAGACCTATAGTGAGCTGTAGAGGTTCAGCATGTCATCCACTGAGCCGCTTCTTGGTGGATATAATCAGTCCATTAGCAGGAAAGTCAACATCATACGTGAAGAATTCCATCCACTTCACAGAATTGATCAAGGATACCCCCATTGAATCCAACCAGATGGTGAGTCTAGATGTGATAAGTCTATTCACCAAAGTCCCAACTGGTGAAGCACTATCGGTGATTCAAGAAAAACTAGTATACCAATAACT
>NC_142938.1:66575490-66580490 GCF_046866305.1 Octopus bimaculoides | reverse complement strand
CATAATAGCCCGTACCTTGTGATCTATAGCATGTGTTCAGCATTTTAAAGACTATGTCAGCCCATCTCTCCTCCTTATATATATATATTGCTGTAAGATGCAGAATCTCCTACTTTTACACTATTCTAGCGGTCGGTTCCACCCGCCTTGAATAGCATGGCCCTACTATACATACATACATATATACATATATATGCATGTATAGCTAGATATACAGACATATACACACACACGCATATATATATATATATATATATATATATATATATATATATATAGTGGAAAAGGTCCGCATAGATGTGCAAAAAGATGGATCGTTATGGCTAGTGCAACATGATCCGGGGCTAAACAACAATGGCAACACCATTGTATGCAGTACTAGGAAAGAAACAAATATTGAACACTTTAAAAGCACAGAATTTCGGGACTTAAGGAAAGCGAGTATTTATTGATGATTGACAAGTTGTTCGGTAGATTATATAACAACATCCCTAATCCTTTAACAAACGCACGAATACACACACGCAAACAGACTCATGCGAAATCATATTCCATGTAAGTAATTCGGTTTTGTTAGAAGCAGAAACTTCTGCAATACTCTTAAACATTACTTACAATGAATCACCAGATATTTTTATGCTTCAGAACAACTGCAACGACGAAGAAAGAAAGGAAGAAAGAGAAAAAAAGAAAATGAAAAGGGTTAGTAAGTACAATATTAAACGGATGATAAAAACGGCAATCTAGAAAAACATAAAAATATAAAATGTATATATAATTAGTGATTCATGTACATATGTATATCTAAGTATGTATGGACGTAAGCATAAAGGTTTTAGTCAATACATAAAGTGATATGTAAACAAATATATTGACATGCCAATTTGTAGACCTGCCAATATACAAATCGGTATGTCTATTTGTTTATATACATATGCCTTTATTTACATATTGGCAAACACCTGTATGGTTAAGCATAAACAGGTTCGAATATATGTGTGTTTGTGTGTGTATGTACGTACGTACGTATATATATATATATATATATATATATATATATATATACGTGAATCATTTTCATCTAAATTATTTTTTATATTTTTTCAATATAAAATTTCTTTTAATATCTTTTCAACATCATTTTTTATTTCAGGTTTTCTCTGTTGTAATTTATAATTGAAGACTGCACTGCCAGGGGACTGTGAAGTCTTTTATCAAAATAAAATGAGAACAGGCCTTTTTTTTCTTAAAAAAGAGAAGCACGAAAATGAAGAAACAATAAAATTAAATTAAATTAAAGACCACACAGTACTACACATTCATTCGCCAATCACTCTTAAAATTTTAATACAGTTAGAGTATTCTCTTGTGGTTCCACAAGAAGTAACAAGAGAGGATTACTTCACATTTACAAACTCATGGTAGAGAATGCACTTTTTATAAAACTCATCTTGCTTACTTTTATTGTAAGATGTGTTTTTCTCAATAAGATATCTGTCCTGAACCAAGTATATAAAATGTTTGAGGCTAAGAGTGGTTTTCGATACTTTTATTAGTAACATTAGCAGGTCAAGGACACCATCAGTATATGTATTCTTTTTCAACCCGCACACAATAAGCTGTGGGTCAAAGTTCATGTTGCGAACGTGTAGGCATTTTTCATGTACCAGATCTAGGAAACATTGCCAAAAGGCTTGAACATATTCACAATACCAAAACAGGTGTGATATTGTCTCTACTTCACGTTGACAAAACGTGCACAGGTTGCTTTCATCTAGTTTGATCTTAAATAGGAGAGAATTAGTTGTTAAATTATTATGTATAATTTGGTATCCGTTTTCATCTTTACAGGTAGTACAAATATTTTTCCCATTCCAGTTCAGCAAGCATACAATATTCCCATTTACGTTTGCATTTTAAACAAACATCAACTGCGTTAAGATTTAGGGTGAAAACTTAGTGATACCGTTTGGCTCCTTTCTTAATAGAAGCGAACCTTCGGATAGCTGTATTATCATCTAATTGTCGAATAGAAATAGGTTTGTTTATCATTAACCTTGCTTGGTAGCCGTCAACGGTAGCCTTCAATCTGTTTATATACTCAACAATTTTTGTTGGTACAAGAGACTGGAGCCACTAATTTGCATACCTGGGTATTAAAGTGCATCCAGTAATGAGGCTCCAATCCTGGAGTTGTTGGGAGCTTTGAGTCGCTCCTTAATTACCATTACTCCCAGACACATCCTGAGCCTGAATACTAGTACCTGTCAGGATTAAATAGATTTCCAAGGAGTAGAGGTAGAGCCCATTATCTTTGGCATAGCTGTGGGGGAGGTAGGTCTTCTAAGTGAAAAATACAGTGACATAAACATTGCAGTTATAATATTAGTCATCTCGAAATGCTCGTCAGCAGAACTTACTATGGCAACCGAGAGACTGTCAAAAGCGTTCTAAAAGCTTTTCGTACTTAATTCCAACGACGTACAGATGTTTCACTATCATTTCTTAGTTTGTTTTGTATTTTATGAAGGAGCATGGTGACGGATGCTTGACTTATCTGTGTACATTCATGGATGAACGTCAATCAGACTAATCAGGTTAAAAGTGAGCCGGCTATCATTTGACAAGATGAGGTAATTATGTATGTATGTATGTATGTAAGTATGTATGTATGTATGGATGTATCCGCGCGTGCATGTGTGTTTGTCTGTGCGTGTGTGCGTTCGTGCATGATAGCAGTAATGTGCGTATATATGCTTACAACTCCGCTGAAATTTCATAGGGACAATTGTTTGCAAGGAGAATGCTATAAACCATCTCCCTTTTTCTGAAATTGGTTTCGTCTTCTGTTACAAGAAACTAATAGTACATCTATACACTACAATAGACAGTGGACAAAGTTGTTAATGGCAATGAGTTATTTACACCATTAAATTAATATAATACATAAAGCAGAAGCTGAAAATAGCTGGGAAAACGTTATTTTATTTTCTATGTTGCTCGTTTATTTTTTGCAGATTTTTACGAATTTTTAACTGGAATATACTAAACTGTTTATATCGACAAGTCTGAATTATTTAAAGTTTCCAGGCCAACTGAAGATGCTACATTTATAAAAATCCAATTTTCTGAATTACGGTGAATATTTATGGAATGACTCAATGAACAATGTAATCCTTACATACTAAAACCAATCGCTCCCTTTGGAGCATAGAATATAGGAGACTTTTCTCCGCTGTTCTTGGCTCTGGGCTTGTCTTCTTCCAGGTCTTACTGGTTCTGAACTGTCAAATATGTTCCTGTAACTCTTCTTTTTTCTTTGATTGAAAGAGATGTTGGCCTTATGCAAACTCACATTTACCACTGGGAAGTGTTCCCCACATTATTCTGGCTTCCATTCCTTGATCTGGTCAAGCATGGATGGGGGCTATAAGGAGCTAGCATTCCGATGGCATAGCTCTCAGGGTCACTGAAACACAAGCCGCCACACTGAAAAGTGCGTGTACAGCTAATGATACTGGCGGCAGAACGGGTTATGTGATGCATCCGATATGTTGTCTGACTCAAGTACATGTTGTAGGCTATAATCTTATAATTTGTCGCTGACGATAAATAGTTACAGCACTAATACGTCAAAGATATATATTTCGCAGAAAAGAGACGTACAATTACTGAACTAGCGAACAACCTAACAAAGCTGTCATTCCTACAACGCTCACCCATACTGCGTTACGACCGTCGATTCCCCGTAGAAATCACTAAAACTTTCTGTAATAAAATGTCAAATTTCTTCGTCTCTTAGGCTATGATTCTATATGTCGATTAACAGATATTCAAACGGAACATTACAGCGGTTACATAATGCCTGGCAATGTTAATAACTTTCCAGGTGGAACCATTGGAAAATATATTTTATAAGTTTTATAAAGGTTCAGTCAAGGTAAAAATTAATATTTCACACACTTGTATAAATGAAATTGACAAGAATACTAGCTGTCCGTGTTTGTTAAACCATTACAGAAGTATGTATCAGTATGGTCTATAAACTTGCATACTTCTCACAAGGGGCATGTAACGGTCTCTATCTCTCTCTCTCTCTCTCTCTCTCTCTCTCTCTCTCTCTCTCTCTCTCTCTCTCTCTCTCTCTCTCTCGCTCTCTTTCTTTCTCTCTCTTTCTCTCTCTCTCTCTCTCTCTCTCTCTCTCTCTATCTATCTATCTATCTACCTATATATATATATATATATATATATAGATATAGATACACACACACACACACACACACACACACACACACACATATATATATATATATATATATATATATATATATATATATATATATATATATATATATATATATATATATATATATATATAAATATGTATATATATATATATATGTATATGCACACATTTTATAGGTATTTTATGATTTTTTCAGTCAAACGTGAATATACCTCTGTGAGTATATATGCATAAATATACATTTTTCTTGAATAGTTGCATATTGCATATATAAATAGTCAAGCATTAAACTTGACTATCACATGTTAATAAGATTAGGTATATTAGCATATTTAGTAAGTTTTTACGAGAAGTTTAACACTTACTTCGAAGTTTCAATTATGTGGCCTCCGTCGGAATTTCCAATGGATCTTACATACTAAAAATGCAACCGCTAAAATATTCCTTGTACGATATGTGTCTATATAAACGCGCGCGCACGCGCACGCACACGCGCACACACACACACATAAGCGCTGTGCATGTCGTTTGAATTCAAATCTTGAATTCAAGTTACATGCACAAGTAGAGGTGAAAACATTTCTATTGCCGATCGGGATTCATGCTAACCCCAAGGTAAAGACTAGTTTTGATTTCTATCTATAGGAATATTTCCCCTGACGAGGCGAATGGGTCCCTTAAGTGGTCCCTAACGCCAAAATTGCAATAGGGAATTAACCAATTATTTTCAAGATGTGTATTCTATTTGTCATGT
>NC_142938.1:66547990-66570490 GCF_046866305.1 Octopus bimaculoides | reverse complement strand
CATCAAATTTAGCCTGAGCACTATGCATCTCTATGTTTGTATGCATGGCAAGTAGAAGTATATATGGTTAGTTTATGCTTTTATAGGTGGTATTTATGTGTATGGAGGTATTAAATCGCCCAGCTCCTCAACTATCTGAACAGTGTCTGTAACTTAATTCTCTTATTCTACTGTGGTCGAATACGTAACGTAATATTGTATTTCTAAGTTCTGAGTCATTCAAAACTCCACTTATTTTTATGTTGGTTCTTCGTAAAGAGCAGTCGTATGTCTGCCAATTGATATATGATTTTAATCTAATTATAATGCCATAAACACAGCTAACTTGGCATTTTTTCCTACTTATTCAGAATCTAAATATCGACCCCCCCCTCCTGCCTCATTCAGTCATTCAGTCCAATGTCAAATTTATCCTAGTTAAGTGAAATAATTAATTTGATGGTGTATTATATTTGTCCGTTCGGTTATGATCAACTGATTGCCGAGACTGTTTTGTAATTAATATACATTTCATAATGCGTAGGACCATATCATTTTTTTCATACATGTCTACGTATTTGATATTGATTGGTCATCTGTACGTTTCTGAAACAATATTAAATCATGAAATATATATGTATATATATATATATATATATATATATATATATATATATATATATATATATATGTGTGTGTGTGTGTGTATATATATATATATATATATATATATATATATATATATATATATATACATACATATATATATATATATATATATATATATATATATAAGGCGCAGGAGTGGCTGTGTGGTAAGTAGCTTGCTTACCAACCACATGGTTCCGGGTTCAGTCCCACTGCGTGACACCTTGGGCAAGTGTCTTCTACTATAGCCTCGGGCCGACCAAAGCCTTGTGAGTGGATTTGGTAGACGGAAACTGAAAGAAGCCCGTCGTATATATGTATATATACATATATGTGTGTATATGTTGTGTATCTGTGTTTGTCCCCCCAACATCGCTTGACAACCGATGCTGGTGTGCTTAGGTCCCCGTCACCTAGCGGTTCGGCAAAAGTGACCGATAGAATAAGTACTAGGCTTACAAAGAATAAGTCCTGGGGTCGATTTGCTCGACTAAAGGTGGTGCTCCAGCATGGCCGCATTCAAATGACTGAAACAAGTAAAAGAGAGATAAAAGAGAGATATGTATATATGTGTATGTGTGTCTGTGTGTGTGTGTGTGTGTGTGTGTGTTTACCCATATAATGAATGCTAAGGGTCTGGTGTATCTAATCTCCAACAGCAAGTGAGAAACCTCAGCGCGATAGACACCCAAAGAAGTAAATGAGTGTGGAATCAAGACACATGCTGCTGGTGTTTCAGCTGCTTCTATCTTTAAGGTTGCGAAATTTAAATAAACTTAAAAGCCTAAGACTATATTAAAAACAAGAATAAATTTTAAAATTGTGTAATGGTAAATGGCTTACATGTTGTTATATCAATTTAGTGAAAGTAATGGAAGGTATTAAAGTATATCGAATAGAAAAGGACACTTCAGATGTCATAAGAATATAATTAAATTTGCTTAGTCTACCGTGATTTAGTGAGGAGAAAAAACAAATGAAGATTAATGACCATAAAATAGTATTCGTTTAACTAGAAGTAGAAAAAAAACAAGCTTCAGAAGTCAAGCCAGAATATTATTAATTTTGCTTAGATTACCTTTGTTTAGTTGGTATAAAGCCAAATTTAAGAAAGTAACTCTATAATATTTTTTATTGAAATAGAAAAATATTAAAATTTATCGAAAGAAAACAATGCATAGACATGAAACCTTTAGTTGTCAAGAGAGTATTATTACGGTTAAGTTACTCTAATTTGGGTGGGAAAAATAATTAGCATAAAGGACAGTGTAATAATACTTTCTACTGTAAGCGCAACACCCGACGTTTTAGGGGACGGAATCAGTCGAGTACATGGCTGGTACTTATTTCATCAACAACGATAGGATGAAAGGGCAAATAAACCCCGGCGGAGTTTGAACGCAGAAGGTAAAGGCAGACGAAATACCGCTAAGCATTTTACCCGGCGCGGTAACGATTCTGACAACTCGCTGCCTCAACTGACTATATAATAATAGCTGTTAAAATGGAAATGAAAGAGAGAGTGAGAGAGAGAGACAGAGAGAGAGAGAGAGACAGAGACAGAGAGAGACAGAGAGAGATTAGATTTCAGTGGAATATTATTCATGGTCTATATTATTCATGGTCTATAACCTAGGTTTTCGTTTGGTTTAGAAACAGATAAGGGCAAATTAACATAAAGGTATCTGCTGATACTTAATTTTCAGTATATTACTCTCTTCAGACAAATTATAATGGTTAATTTTCTTTCAGAACCCAGATAGTAGATAAAGTGCTAACAAAAGAATAGAAGAACAAAATAGCATGCAGTCATTGTTGCTATATGTCTGGAACAACGATTTAGAAATTGCCAATTTTCTAAATCTTGCAAGATCTTTTGTACACAAAGTTCGGATGGAATTGAAAGTCTCTAGCAGGAATGTTTCAATTGTATGAAAGAGAGAACAAAAACAAACGTTCACACACTGTAAGGACACTGCAATTCAAGCAACAGATTCAAAATTACGCAAAATCTCTACATATAAAGTGTAAAAAAAAGTATGGCAGATGACAAGTATATATACTAGCCGGACATCGGCTGTGAGAATGGACATAACTAAAAACAGATAATAGTTAGCTATTACATATTAACAAATATACACAAATGTATATATTATACGTGTGATATATATACGAAAGTATAAACAAATGTACTCTTGATTCACATATGCACAAAATATACAAATGCACATAAAATACGTTCGACTGATAATTTGAAGCATTTAACTAATAACGTTTTATCAGGCATTCTATATTGTGTGGCTATTTAACGTCATGCATACACACACATTCACACGCACACACACACACACACACACACACACACACACACACACACACACACACACACACACACACATCTGTAAAAGTAATATGTGACAATTATTCGGTAGTAATGTCGTTACTGCGCAGGGAAAATTCTTAGATGAGTTTGGTCCGTCTTTACGTTCTGAATTCAAATTTTGCCTTCCATCCTTTTGGAGTCGATAAAATAAGTACCATCTGAACTGAGATTGATCTAATAGACTTACTTGAAATTCCTGGTCTTGTACCAAGATTTAAAACTAATATTTAAAGTGGAGGAGAGAAAGTAATTAGTTTTAGCGTTGAATAGAGAATATACAAAGACTCAATTTATTTTGACATTGCAAGAGTTAATCTCTATTGATAATATTTCATGGAGCTAAAAAATCTCTAAAATATTAGTTTCTGGTGAATTGACACCTTTTTTGGAGGTTTACTGACATCTAGATATTGAAGGTGATAACGCCCAGCGTCATTATGTTAAGTAGCATATAAACTATTAGGCAGCATGTAATTAATCATAAGAAAAAGAGATTATATTAATTGAACGTGAAAGAAGTGAATAAAAGAAAGAAATAGAAGAAAAGGCAGTTCTACGTGCATTATTCTTATTCTTACAATTTGTCAGTTCGTTTTCATTTTAATTTCTATTTATTATTTGGTTGTGGAATTTTAATAAAGAGAAAATCATTATTAAATAAATTACACTTCAAAAGAAAATTCACTTCTTTATCGTCACTTGGCTAGTGGTCAATAAGAGAAATATGGCCTTTGCATCGATAGCATATTAAAAGAAAATTCCGGAGGAATGGTCTTAAATAATAACAATGATATATATATATGCTGCTTAGGGTTATACTTAGATGCCACACACTGGATCTTCACTAAGACTGACTGTGTTACATAAGCCAGAGTGTATGAAGAGACGATCCCCACCTAGCATCATTCATGTTTTCAGCAGCATTACAAGATCATGTATGAAAAGACTATATCTTTGTGTGTGTGTGTATGATTTTCACCTTATATATATATATATATATATATGTGTGTGTGTGTGTGTGTGTGTGTGTGTGTGTGTGAGAAAGTTGGTATGTGAAAGCACGTGGTTAGATGTATAAAAGATAATAAGAGTGAAAAAACTACAGAAGGCTTGTGTTACATGGTTAAAGTATATATTTAAATTATGTCAGAAAAATGTCAGAAAAATGTCAGAAAAATGTTAGAAAATCTTTTTGGTATATAAACATTGTATTTTGAGAAATAACCGGTTTCGGAAAACGGTTATTTCTCAAAATACAATGTTTATATACCAAAAAGATTTTCTAACATTTTTCTAACATTTTTCTGACATAATTTAAATATATACTTTAACCATGTAACACAAGCCTTCTGTAGTTCTTTCACTCTTATTATCTTTTATATATATATATATATATATATATATATATATATATATATATATATATATATATATATATATATATATATATAGAGAGAGAGAGAGAGAGAGAGAGAGAGAGTTGCAATTTATAGAAAAAACAAAAGACGGAGACAGGTGTATGAACAGCAAGCAAGTGTATTAGTTTGACGGTCGGGAAAATGAAAACGTCTTTTACGTTTCAAGCGTATTCTCTTCAACGGAAAGGGATAAGAGAAAATAAACAAAATGAGAATCAAAAAGAAACTTGTAGATTTAGTAGCCAAGCATAGCGAATGATTAGAAAAAAGTTTGCAAGAAGAGTTTGAAAAAGAGGGGGATAATAAAGTGCTGGTGATCCCACATGAAGTGCGCATGCGTGTGCGTGTATGTCAGAATGGTGTGTGTGAATGTGTAAGTGTGTGCGTGAAGAGGCATGTGTGGGTGTGTGAATGCGTGTGTGCGTCTGAAACTTGTGCCTGCTGATATAGTGGTATGTGTGTTGACGCTATTGAAGATTGCGTGCGTGTGTGTGTGTGTGTGTGTGTGTGTGTGTGTTTATATATATATATATATATATATGTAGTCGTCACTAATTCTTGCTGTATGTGATACAAAGGGTATGGGTGTGGCTGGGGGTGATAGAAATGAAGAGTGAAAGTGAATATCAGACGAAGAGAGGAGGGGGGAGTTGAGCTCATGTAACACAAAGGAGCGAAGAGAGAAGATTAATTTTTGTTCACGGCCCCTGTGCAAAGACAGTCCGCACACAGATGTTGTAGTGAATGACTGGTAGAGCATAAATAGCGCGAGACCGGGTTGTCATTGTGGAGCGGCGTCCCGTTTGACCAATGTACAGGTAGAGCAGAAACAGCAGATGGTTCAGTAAATGCCGTTAGTAGTAGTGCAGGTAAACGTGTCGTTGGTGCAATAGGGACGATAATGGGTGCTTGTGAGGACGGTGGTGTTGGAAAGTTAGGGACAGGCAGGGCAGGGTGGGCGAGAGTAGCAGACGAATCAAGCTGGGCGGTGGGGTTAGGCAAGAAACTGTGGACTAGGAGATCACACAAGCTATGGGCTCGTTATATATATATATATGTGCGTACGTACAATCATACTTATGTATTCTTATATATGTATATATGTATATATACCATATATATATATATATATATATATATATATATATATATATATATATATATATATATGTGTGTGTGTGTGTGTGTGTGTGTGTGTGTGTAAGTGCGTGCGTGTGTGTGAGTGCGTGCGTGCGTGTGTGTGCGCACGTACTTATATATATCCTACACATTTTTTAACTACCTGATTTTTTTATTCACTTCCCTATCTGTCGAAAACAAACGCGAAATATCAAAGACATATATTGCTAGCTCCCAGCAGCCCACATTCATTTCATACTATGCGATTTGGCGTTGAGCTAAATCAACCATAATTATATGCGGCAAAAAATATATATATATTGACAGAAAAAATTATCTGTTTCATAGCGCCAATGGAGTAAAACTGTTGACGATTCCCATTAGGATGGCACTGTGCAGTCCAGTATCCTAGCTTTGCTTCGCTCATGGGGCAGTTATCGACCCTGTCAGAATATATAAATGTGCTACTACGCAGCTATAAGTGGTTTAAATATTATTCCTATTAAAATATGTGTTTGTATCACATACTGCCAGAATTAGAGAGGAATATATATATATATATATATATATATTCACACATACACACACACACATAGCACTATATGAGCAGCCACATGTTACAGACGCTCACACTTACGCACTCACGCACTTACACTATCACATACACGCAACGCACGCACACCTTCATGTGGATTCACCAGTACTTTATTATCTCCCTTTCTTCCAACCTCTTCTTTCAGCCTTTTTTCTAATAAGTCGCCATGCTTAACCGCTAAATCTACAGATTTTTGTTTCATTTTCTCCCTGTTTATTTTCTCCTATTCCTTTCTGTTGAAGAACGTAGGCTCAAAACGCAAAAGAATTGTTTTCTTTTTCCCGAGCGTCAAACTAATACACCTGCTTGTTGATCATACACCTGCTTGTTGATCATACACCTACTTGTTGATCATACACCTGTGTTCGTTTTTCTATAAATTTCAACTATATATATAAACTGATAGTCGTATCCCAACTTCCCATTTCTTTTATTTTATAAATCTAAGCGTATGTACGTATGTAAAGCAACTCAATACGTCTACGATTGAATTTATTTTTCGCCTTTATAGGACTAACGAATGTGAATACATACATGTTAGAACACCTCCGTTCCCATCCTTTCGAAAACAGTGTAACTGATTAAAAGGACTAAGATTTAACTACTTTTGTATTTATGCCTGAAACGTAATATTCCAAGATATTTATTGCATATATTAACTATTAAATTGTACAATCCCATCTCAAGAGAGGAATATATAAATGCTTACAATACTCCATCAATGCCAGACTCTAGCTAAATTGTTCATTAAATCAATTTTCATTTAAGTTATGATAACTGGAAAGCTTTCCAAAATAGACGAACATTCTGAACACACTTCGTAAGTAATATGTCATCTTAAAGAAAATAGGAAGCCGCAAATGAAATCACAAAGTGTAGATATTATTTCATCATTTATCATTAACTTGCTTCAGTCATTCGACTGTGGCTATACTGGGGTAGCATTTTAAAGGGTTTGATTGAAAAAATCGACCCCAGTACTTAATTTATCGAAAAATATATATATATATATATATATGTGTGTGTGTGTGTGTGTGTGTGTGTGTGTGTGTGTGTGTGTGTGTGTGTGTGTGTGTGTGTGTGTGTGTGTGTGTGTGCATTTGTGTTATTTATTTTGGTCATGCAAATGTAGCCATATTAAGGGCACCAACTTGAAGAATTTTAGACGAGCGTGTCCACCCCAGTATATATTTTCAAAGTCTGGTAATTATTCGATCGGTCTCTTTTTGCATAACCATTAAGTTATAGAGGCGCAAACAAACAGTAGTTGGGGGCAAACCCAACACACATAAAAGCATACATACATGTATATACACAGACACACACACACACACACACACACACACACACACACACACACACACGCGAGCATTCATACATGCATATAAACAGACACACACACATACATATACATACACACATACATGTGTGTGTGTATGTATAATTAATCCAAAACAAAAACGAAGAAAAAACACAAGAAAATAAGAACACGAGGACGTGGTACAGGCAGAGTATTTAAAGACGCTCAGGGAAGGAAAGAATAGGTGTCTTAAGTTTCGAGCAAAGTTATTTTTCAGAAACAGGAGACAGGGGATAGTCGAAGAGAAAAGGAAGACGGAGGGAAAAAATTGCCAACAATTCTCATGTAGTTACATTTATATATATACATATATATATAAACACATTATAGAGTTAAGAATAACTTTATTTGGGATCAGGGGCTGAAGAAACAAATTATAATGTACACACGTAATACAAATATTGACATGCGGTGTGAGTCGGAATGCTAGTAAGTTGTAAGACTCACAGATTCGATATCCGGTCCCCAATGGCGTTCAAGTTACCGAGATTACAATATCTCCGTCAGACGGGACGCCATTAAATCAGAGGATTAATCATTTACTGCTGAGTGGACTGCCACAACTTGAAACAAATGCATTTTGGTCAAAAGCACAAGGTAGTACCCGGTGCGGGAATCGAAACTTCGATCTTGCGACTGCGCATGCAACACCCTACCACCAGCCAACGCACCTTCATAATAAAAATATTTAATCTACTTCTGAAATCTCTTCTCTATTGAGGATATTGTGTAAATGCAATGTACTTGTTAGCTTTCATTGGTTTGGTTAATTCCTCAAATAGTATTGGATCGTACATTGACCCTCTTTAATCAATTCCATTAACAGTATGCAAAAATAAATGAACAAATATATTTATCAATTCAAAGGTAATATAAAAACATAATTGTCATCGTCGTCTCGGTAACAAGGTCAACAGAGTGATAAATCAATAGTAACATTTATACTCACGCAGTTCCATTATATTTCTAACATTATATGACACGTAATGTGTAGATGCCAAAAATTGTAATTGCTATCGTAACTAACTGAACAAAACTGTATACAATTGCTTACAAAACATATTTACACCAATTTAAAACACGGAAACATTCTCATTTGACCATTTATGTATATGTATGTATATATGTACGTATTATTATGTATGTATTATGTATGTATGCATGTATGTATTATGTGTGTATGTATATGTGTATGTTTGTGCGCGCATATTCACACATATATTGATGTTTTGTGGTTCATGCATCAAAAAATGGAATATGTGCGTGTAGGTATATGATGTGCGTGGATGTGTATGGATATTTGTCTATGTATACTAATTCCATTATCCGATTTATAATTACGACATCAATAAATATAACACTTCAACCGCTGTATTAAAAAAATATCAATATCCTATATCCAATATTCCATTTCTATTTACTCTAGCTGTTGTTTATACTTTAAATACAATGCATCAAAAGTACATTAAATCATTTGTTTTTGAAGGCAATTGTTGTTTACTATCGGGAAAAACCTGCTATTTATTTTCCGAACTTTATCTTTGTAAATACACAAATGATATACCGTTTTTTACATTTTTTTCCTAGTTATTTTTGTTGTTGATTCTTCATATTAGGCACAGCGTAGCCGACGTGAAACGGATATACTTCTCAAATGTAGAAATATGTCCTGTATATTGATGTGACCGATGCGTATTCTGCAAAGAGGCTTTTCACTGGAAAGAGAACTATTTGATGTGGCATTAAAATCTATGACGATATGTGATTTGAGGGTGATTTGGCTGTTATTTCTTAGGTCGAACTATCGCGTAGAGGCTTCGGTGTATATAATCGTAAGCATTGTCTCGAATCCTAAAATTTATAGGCCTCATTTTCCGGTTTTATTCGCATATAACTAACCGAGATGGCAACATTCCCCCTAAAAAAACCCAGTCCGTTGCTGAGGAAGGTGAAATAAAGTTGTCTTGCGCATGAGAACAATGCACCGACCAGTTCGGTAATCAAACCACGCGATCCTCGGTTCGTGGGTGTAGTACCCTAACCACTAGGCCACATAGCTCCTCGTGTATAAGTATCGTATTGCAGCTTATGTGTCGGATAAATATCCCCTACACTCTTTATGACTCATCGTATTAAAATACTGTCCAGACCTGTTTTGTCTTTCATTTTTTTTCCCGGCGTCACTCTATATATATATATATGTTTTATCATCCTGATTTGGTCGACTAAACCCGCTTCCCTAAAAATAAATATCCAATTACTTTGTGTCTTTCATCGCAATCATTAATATTGTATTAATTCGACGCTTTCAAATGTCATATATTTACTTCTTAGAGAACTGGGACAGCAGATCACTTCCCCAGCATTCAGATACTAATACCGAAGAGAATTTTAATAATGAGATTGATGACCTCTTTTACACATACACGAACACTATACATATACACATGCATATTCTCCTATATACATGTATGTCTACACACATGCATATATATTTATACACATATAAATTATACCTTCGCTCACACACACGCACTCACGCACATAAGTATATATATGTAAATATATAATAATATATGTACGTATATATATATATATATATATATATATATATATATATATTTATACGTATATATATATATATATATATTTATACGTATATATATATATATATATACGTAAATATATGTAAATATATATATATATGTATGTTATATATATATATATATATATATATATATATATATATATATATATATATATATATATATATATATATATATATATATATAAAGAGAGTGTGTGTGAGAGCGAGAGATATTAATAGTAAATGATAATACTAGTGGCCATCCAAAGCATGAATCGTACAGGCAAGTTCAGGAACACACTCACACATGTATCTATATATATATGTGTGTGTATGTGTGTGTGTGTAGATATGGAAGATGAAATATAGGAGAATACAGTGGAATAGCTCACAGAACCTCGTGGTTCCAAAGAGAATTTCTTAACGTTTTCGTTATACCTACCTTAACTTTTTATATTGCGGATGCTGTAAAATATTCTTTTCTACTCCTGGCACAAAGCCCGAAATTTTGAGGTAGGGGCCAGTCGATTAGATCGACCCCAGTACGCGACTGGTACTTAATTTATCGGCCCCGAAAGGATTAAAGGCAAAGTCGACCTCGGCGGAATTTAAACTCAGAACGTAAAGACAGACGAAATACTGTTTGACATTTCGCCCGGCAACCTAACGTTTCTTATTTCTTTATTGCCCATAAGGGCTTATACACAGACGGGACAAACAAAGACAGACAAACGGATTAAGTCGATTATATCGACCCCAGTGCGTAACTAGTACTTATTTAATCGACCCCGAAAGGATGAAAGGCAAAGTCGACCTCGGCGGAATTTGAACTCACAACGTAGCAGCAGACGAAATACCGCTAAGCATTTCGCCCGCCGTGCTAAGGTTTCTTATTTCTTTAATGCCCACAAGGGGCTACACACAGAGGGGACAAACATGGACAGACAAACGGATGAAATCGATTATATCGACCCAGTGCATAACTGGTACTTATTTAATCGACTCCGAAAGGATGAAAAGCAATATCGACCTCGGCGGAATTTGAACTCACAACGTAGCAGCAGACGAAATACCGCTAAGCATTTCGCCCGGCGTGCTAACGATTCTGCCAGCTCACCGCCTTGATGCTGTGAAATATTAAAGACATGGACATTGATGTCGTTCCATATCTGTAATGTAATTAATTTTGTAACTATTAATTTCCCCTGTCGTATAGAAAATGTTTGATTATTAACAAGGCAGTATTTATTGAGTTAGCAGCTCACTCATAGCTGCAACAGCAGTTCTGAAAATAAAACAAAAACACCGTGTTCAACACTTGGAAAAAAGAACTTTAATTCATCACAGCACAATCTGCAGCCACTCATATTTGTTGCCAAAAGAAAAGAATCTCTAGCAAATTTGAGGAAACCTTCGCTGTCTTTCTAAAAGTCTGTATTTACATCTTATGTAAAGTTGGTGTGGGAGAGGGTTAAGCAATCTCACAATAAATGAAAGCTTTACTCAATATGTTTTTGTAGAGTATGCTATGTCTGCTGACTTTTGCAAGAAAGACGTCACAGTGAGTTCTCACAGTGAGTTCGAAGTGTTCTCAACGTACAGTCGAAGTCACAATCAAGCTTTAACATGTAATAGTTTACACACACCGACATATCTCCATACACACTGACACATAAGTATACGTACGTTCATATATATATATATATATATATATATATATATATATATATACACATATACGTATATATATATATATATATATATATATATATATATATATATATATATATATATATATATATATATGCTGTGTATTTGTACACACACACACACATATAGATATATATTTATAAAATCTTACTGTGAATATGAATGCCGCAATGATTGAATATTTTTGAATAATTTAAAATAGGATTTTTTCTAAATCCGGAAAATTCAATTTCTCTCTCCTTTGCATTACAGTGTGCACTTATATGTGCAGTGAGGTGATTATATGTGTCGCTACAGGCAACATATTAAAACACTTTGGTATTTTTGAATCCAACATTCTTATTTAATATCTTATTGAACATATCTGAATAGAAAGGTTCAAACGTAAAACAGGGGATGGCAGCTTTATTTATTTATTTATTTATGTATTTATTTATTTGTTTATCTATTTGTTTATTTATTTGTTCTGCAAGTATAGATAGTATGAATGATTTATTTCAAATATCGATTAATATTTCTTAAAATCATGGAATGTTCACTCTTTTGGGACTGCTTGAAATTTAATCAGAGATGTTCTTTAATCGTTCATCAAGTAATTTGTGAAAACGTCTCTAAACAAGGAAACGTTTTATATTTCATCAGAAAAATAAATCTAAAGAATAAATAAATAGATAAACTGTTTGAGATTTATATATGCGTGTCACGTCGTCTGTTATTGTTAAAAATTTTCATTGATAGAATTATTAAAATTTTGTATTCTTCTCACTTATTGTCACATGAAATGTATTCATTTGTATATGCTGAAACATAACAGTTGAATTTTTCAGAATTAAAAGCCACCCAAGTTAAAAAATTTAGTTATGAATGTTATTACAATTTCAAATAAAATCAGAATCTACTTATATTTTGTTGAAGCTATTTATAATATTATCATTTTCATTTCGTATCCATTAAACCTCCAATTTTGACAGGTCTTTTTTGCAGAACTATTGATAAAGAGAGTACCTCACAGTGTTTGTTCTGATTCTCGAGGCTAAGAATTTTAGTCCCGAAAAAGTTGACTCCATTTCGTCATTTCGAGGTTAATAAAAAAAATGTATCACTCTATAGTGTTCATTTGGCGGAATTGTAAGAACATCGGACAGAGTGCCTCGTTGTATTTGTTCCTGTTCTTGCGTTATAAGTTCAAATCAAACCGTGGCCTGCTTTAGTAGCAGACGAAATAATCTTATAGTCAACAATTACTGGTGTTAAAAAGTGGCATAGTTTAATAGCAATATCTGGTACTTTCGGTGCCTTTAGCGGTGTCTGCTCTTTCGTAAGCATTTGGGCCAGGCCTTCATTATAAATATACCCTCTTTCCACACGTCCTCTAGTTTTTTAGGTTATGAGAAGAGTCATAGGCGCTGCCCTCCATCTCGACTTAAAGATGAAAAAAAGTTACTAACTGATGTTTGTGATTAGTCCAAGATTAGCTGTGATCTAGAGGAAACCCATGACGAATGGCATCCCGACCGTTATCGTTACGTTTCTTCTCTAGAAGAACAATATGCAATATCATGTAAAGTTTTTCATTTAAGACGCTTTGTTTGGAAAACATTTCTCCATTACAATCGGAGAAGTGACTTCGTATTAGATTGACGCTACTAGAAATAGAGGTTAATTTTCCTTCAAATTACTCCAACGAAAAGAGATACATATACACATCAAAAATAGGTTTGTTGACTCTACATCTTTCAAGTCTTCTTTTCACGCTCTCTCTCAACTCGTACATCCACTCAGACACAAACATTTACACAACTATTTCCTTCTTATTCACCTCCCAATCCATCTCCACTGTCATTCCGCCATTATTGACGTTATGCGTTTATGTTTCCCAATTCATTTTACCCTTTTTTTACTACACAGCTCTCATTATAAAGTACAAGTTATCCGTAATTTCAATAATCACTTCTTTCTTTCATAAGGTAGTACATTGATTTAATTAGTTAATTTTTTTTTTGATTTCGGTGATTATGCAGATCAAATCCATATTCTGTATGAACACTGAAATTCTTATTTTACCAGTGTGTGTGTGTGTGTGTGTGTTTAGTGTCTGTAATATATTTTATGGCTGATACACTGTTTGATTATTTTAAAAAGTTGTGCATTCATATCACATCAGTACTTGAATGTCAATGTTCAACTCACTAATCTCACTTCATCACACAATTTAATGTTCTCACAAAGCCGCCTGCTGTGGTGGATAGAACTAGCAATTGCATATCTAGATTGAATGAGTATTGAACAAATCCAGACGAATTTTACCTGGAAAAAATTTAAGCGTTAAGTTAATATAATTTGAAACAGTTTAGTGTGGATTAAATGTTTAAGTATTTTTTTTTCTGACTCTCCCTCATGATCAAGTACAGCTTGGCAGCAATAAAGGATTTTCCTCTCTCAAATTTAATGAAGAAAATCTAGCGACGATTGTAAACAAAAAGTATTGGTGCAACCATGAACACAGATATTGCGGAATGTTGTCGGAAGATCTGATGCAATGGTTCTTATTTTATCTTTTTCTTTCTATTCTTCTTGTTTTATTCATTACGACTCACGCAACACCACACAACACTTTTTAACCATCAGCCATAGTTTTATGTTAGTCACAGTTCTTCCATGCAGTCGTAATCAATTCCTCTGCAACACTGAGATGTCGTTTGACGACATTCTTGTAACAGAGTTGCGGGTGCCATCTCAACAGCTTCCAGGCTTCAACTTACTGCAGAACAAACACAACTTTTGAGATTCTAGCATTACCCAAACAAGTCTCATATTCCACTCAGCACAACTGCGATTCCAGCAGGATATAATCATGATTAGGCATAAGTGAACTGGAACATTAAAACTTAGTGCGCATGTACGGTGGAGTTCAAGGTCAATCATGCCAAGTAGCTTCACTCTGCGTGCCTTAGCTTCGTTACTATGGCAACAGTCCGGATATTTATTGATCAGACCACGTATATATATATATGTTATCTTTTGAGAAATCACTCTGAAAAAATAATTTAGGTTTCCATTGTATTCACATTTAATTATATGTTGATATAAAGTAATAAGATACTTTTGCTTGAAAATTATAATAAGAGATTATTACATAGTCCATCTTAAACGAAATGGATTATCGTTGTATGCAATGAATTCACATAATTGCGACTCCAACTCTAAACTATAAGCATGTAGTTAGCTGCCACGTGACTACGCATACATTAACTTTTATTCAGGCAGGTTAAGGTCACTTTAGACTCTTTATACGTCAAGAAATAGCATCTAAATTAAGAATATCAAATTGATGTCTATAGTTCTCATATACTTTGTCTTCCTACTAATCGTATTATAGTTTTCATGAAATATATATAAAAAAAGGTACGTATTCCGATTTATTTATAAGCATCTGTCAGCTTCTTTATCAAGAGTTTTCTCCCCATTTCTAAAACGGAATAAATCCAACCTCCAAGAGCTTGGAAGTGAAATATTGAGGTTAATTAAAATAATCAATTAAGTATAGACCAGCTTCAAATCAAAGGTGTGTTTGATTACATGTGTGAATGTAAAGGATTTCAAGTAGGCTTATTATAAAAGGAGCAGGTGATTAATGAGCTTTTAACACCCAGGTATAATTGTAAATCATTATTACATCAATGTCACAGAAGACTCCAGCTACACCTGATGTAATAACACTTTGGAGACTTGCTAAGTACCTCACTGTATACTCATGCATTTTTTAAATTTAAGTTTTCTTTATAAGGTACTTTGATAGGGTAACTTAAGAATGAAAAATAAAATATCTAACACAATAATACATGAAAATAAGTTATCAACATTATTATCGAAATTTTTATTGGTCGAAATCAACTTAGCATTTGGATAAAGTAATGAGAGAATGAAAACGTAAAACGTTAATGGAATAAAATAAAGACACTGTATCTAATCAGAATTTTGTGAAAACATTCTGAACTCAGATGTCACGAATGATAGATTGGTCAAACAAAACGTTAATGGATGTCGTAACACCTCAAGAGCGATCATGAATTAGTAAAAGTTTAAAAGAAGTCAATTCAATTCTCACTTGTCCAGAAGTACTAAAATAAGAAAATCAAGATTAATTAGTAACATAGATCTGTCCATTTAGTTTTCATATTTTCTTGTTTGTTTCTTTTTTACATTTCACTATCCTTTGATAATTAAACAAACGTGAGATCAGGATTTTATATGTCCAGAATAGAAATATAATAAATAATGGCTGCCATTAGTATGATATTGGATCCTGTCTGGTTATTTATAATTTTGATGTAAGGAGCATTTTGCAGAATATGTAGATAAGTGAGGTGGCTTTGTAATTGCATCACAATGATTAAGGAAAAAAAAAACTGATTTGAATCTAACAAAGAAGAAATAGAAAAGAGAGAGAAAAGAGAATAAGAATGTAAAGAGAATGAGAGAGTGTGAAAGGAATGAGAGAGGAAAAAGAATGAGAGAGTATGCGTTCTGAAATACCAAGGTGCAAAATATTTTTTCCTCTAGATGTTTGATATTAAATGCTCTATAATATAATCGGAATTAGGAAGTATGCTGTATCAACAGTAAGCAACTATAGACAAATCCAAATTAACAGTAAGAAGAAAATGGCTTGTGACATTTCGCACAACAGCACTTTAATATTATTATAATTAACACATATTTCAGTTTGATCATTTGTGCAAAATTAACAGGAAAGATGTTCAGCTCAATTATCAGTATTATTCTGTTGAATCGATAGTTTTGTTCTGAAATATTTGAAGATTTTAAAATTAAGTGATGGAATAAATTAACATTAAAGTAATCGTTTGAAATGGTGACATTCTAATAAGATAAACAAAAATTGAAAAAATAGAACTATAATGAAAATGGGAAAATCTATGACTGGTATCGATCTGATCGGCATTAACTGATAAATATTTGTGAAGAAATTTGCAAAGATAACATCAGAGCAATTAGAAAAATGCCGATTTTTTTTTTTAAATACGCAACACAAATTGTTTGAATCAAACGTTTTCATATAAAATCAAGATTTTCAGTTTAAGAGAAGATTTAATATAGTTACTCTTAAAATGTATGAAAACATTTACTAATCGGATTTTCTAAAGATTCGCCGAATTAATGTTAATGATAATCCTGAATTATATTTTAAGCTATCAAACTTAAATGATGACTTTTAAAAACTACTAGAAATGTTGTTACTATCTAGGCTGTCACCGAGCGAGCAAAGCTCTGATGAAGAGAGTTCCATATGTGATCATCCCGTATATTTTTAATGTAATGTAACTCGTAGAGGACTACGTTATAGTAAATTTCCCCATTTTTTCTGAGGGGTGGATTTTCATCTGAGGGATATTAGGAAATTATTTCTAGCTAGTTGAAAGATCAGAAGAGACATCACATTAGAGCATATAAGTATAGGTAAGTTGATGTCTCGAGATGGAGATATGGCTATTTAGCGACATCAGTTCGTTGCAGTTGCTGATATACATGGCAGAGCTGTGTGTGTTTCTGCGAGTTAGTGGAGAACTAAAATTATACTAGCAACAAACTTTACATGAGAATAATCAGATTTGGTGGTACTGGTTTAAACTTTTGTGATGCTAAGTTGGAGTCTGAGCACGGAAGGGGATGTAGTCTATATGAGCACCAAGAGTTAAGCACAGTGTCATTGAGTATGAGCAGGCAAGCCCAAAATAATATATCTAGATTGTCGGTTGCCAGTGGCTTGAAGTTCATTAATAGGGCGTAAGTTTGGTGGCAACAATAAGATAGCACATTTATCCTGTCGACGGAGACTGCAAGTTGGTGGTGTATGTGTAATATCTTACAGAAGCAGATTGGGTTATTATGAGGTCCAGGTTAGTATAGAGTGGCCCTGCCAATCATACAACATTCGATGTTGGGGTAAGTCGTTCTGTTGGTCACAGATTCTCCAAATGAAATGGGACAGGAAAGTGGAGTTTTCCATATACCTGAAACTTCCACCTTCAAGAATGCATATGCTGTATATATCTTCCATTGACATCATTGGCAGCCACGCCCCCGTCTAGTATCTTATAATGCCATTCGATGATATGTGGGTGATTCTGTCTCTCTCTATATATTTATGTATGTATTTAATACACACGTGTATGTTTGTATTTGTGAGTTTTTTTTTATTTGTGTGTGTGTGTGTATACGTGTGTGCGTGCACGCGTGCGTGGTTGGTTTTAGAAAAGAGCCTGAAATTACTCACACATACAAACACGCCCCAACACATGTATGGAGGCACGTGTGCTTCTAGAATTGTGAGCCCGTTAAATTCAACGTAACATATATGTCCTACACTTAATAAACAAACATTTCTCTCATTGGCCACTGATATAAAATGTTATTCAATAGTAATAATTCAAAACTGAACTGCATTTGCTGTACTTATATAAGGAAATTGATTGCAAGTAGTACAATCAAGTCAAATTGAACATACTGAAATCTAAACTGATTAACTCTGGATCACTCGCATAATGCTGTGTCTATCATGCATGAAGCAGAAGTCACATCTATTTGATCAAACATTATGCATAAGATTTATATCGATATGGTAGCAGGTGAATTCGAGCAAAGATATTTCGACCATATTTCTTTAGGAACATTGAGAAATCGAACTATCTAAACTTTGTAATTATCCTTAGAGATTGAAACATAGAGGTACTGCATTCGACATAAAACGCAAGATCTATGAAGGAGGTAGATCAGAAAGAAAAAGGATCGATGGACCGTGGATTATCCAAAAATGAAAAGTAACTTATACATTTGAACATCAATATATCTTCCAACTCTTTAAATGTCAGATCAGAAATTTTCAATATATGCCGTCCTTTTGATAAATATGTATTGAAACATGTAAATATATACTATCAGCTGAATGAATAGTTAATATACAGCTATTTATAAAGAACCCTCATATTTTCACATTTTATTTCTTTTTTTCAGCACCAACACTGTAATTTTATTTATTATCTGCTATCGTTTATATTCCACAGATGAGACGTATTTTGCATCAATAAACGCTATCAATCTTTGCTTCCAACTCAAAATATTCAAGCAGAAATGCAGTTGCCTCTGTCAAAAAAATCATGAATATTTCCAAAAATATCTACATACTTTATAACTTCGAGTAGCCGAAGGAAAGTATTTCATCCCAAACCAGTTAAATTTAACAAGTACAGCATCTCATTATATCATGTTTTCAATTTTCTTCTTAGTATTTTTAAGTGACATAATTTTATTACCACAATTTTCACATACATTTCTCCATTTCTATGTTTTAATGAAACCAAGTGAAATAATTCACCCAAAACAATTAATAATTAAAAAGTAATGAGTTATACCATGTACCATAATTTAACCAGATCACACATGACCGGAGTTTTTGATCGTTTGTACAAATCGTCATGTCATTATCAAATTTAAGAGGAAATATATTTGGTAAGATTTTCGTTACTTGATTTTCTTTACGTATCATTCTATCATATACAATTGATATATAAAACACTTATATACATACATATATGTACAAACATATATGTGTGAGAATGCATGCATCTAAGTGTGTATCTGTGTATATAAACATGCATACATAAAAAATATGTGAGTGTGTGTGTGTGTGTGTGTGTAGGCACAGGCTATGTGGTAAGAAGCTCGCTTCTCAACCACATGGTTTCGGGTTCAGTCCCACTGCATGGTATCTTGCGCAAATGTTTTCTACTATGGCCTCTCGATCCGACCAAAGCCGTGTGAGTGGATTTGTAGATAGAAAGTAAAAGCCCATCGTTTATATATATATATATATATATATAAAAGATAATAAGAGTGAAAAAACTACAGAAGGCTTGTGTTACATGGTTAAAGTATATATTTAAATTATGTCAGAAAAATGTTATCAAAATGTTATAAAAATGTTATAAAATCTTTTTGGTATATAAACATTGTATTTTGAGAAACAACCGGTTTCGTGTTGTCTTTTCAAATTTCTCTACTTCATTGTAACGTGTTCGCTCCAGTCTGAGAAAGAAGAGTTCTAGATAGGGGGAGGTAATTAGGGATTTCTTCCGGTATAGGGGAGATAATCGAAATCTAGGAGGTGGTAGAATTTGACTAATTTACCAAAACCATGGTTATTTCTCAAAATATAATGTTTATATACCAAAAAGATTTTATAACGTTTTTCTAACATTTTTATAACATTTTTCTGACATAATTTAAATATATACTTTAACCATGTAACACAAGCCTTCTGTAGTTTTTTCACTCTTATTATATTTTATACATACAACCACGTGCTTTCACATACCAACTTTCTCACCTATATATATATATATATATATATATATATATATATATATATATAAAATAAAAATGATATATAAATATATGCATATATACATACATATATGTACATAGCTACATATATATGTATATTTATATGCATATATGGGTAGAGGACATATAAAAAACGTAGACTGAATGAGAAACGAGAACATAAAAATGCAAAAACATAGAAACTGAACATGTTTCGTACAACGAAAGAAGAACAGAGGAACGAGTCATGCAATATAAAGAACACTATACACACACACACACACACACACACACACACACACACACACACACACACACACACACACACACATATATATATATATATATATATACATACATACATACATACATACATATATGTATATATGTATATATATATATATATATATATATATATATATATATATATATATATATATATATATATATATATAAGATATATACGTATATGAGTAATAATCTAAAAATGTAGGGTCGTAATTAAATCAGCCTCGTCGTCTTCGTCATCTTCAATATCTTGTCGCCATCATTATTATAATCATTATAAACGGCATCGTTGTTGTCATAACGATCTTCATCTTCGTATTCTTCATCATTATCATCAACATCATTGTTGTCATTATCATCATAAACTTCACAATCATTCCAGCATTTTCATCGTCACCAGTATCATTGCCATTAGTATAAATAATATCATGTCTAGACAACTTAGCTTTATCAATTAGTTTTTCTGTCAATCCAAAAATCATCATCCCACCCTGCTTAGTACACTTGGATAGACTTGAAGCTATTGTAAAATCACTTACATATGTTACCACTGAGAGGGCGTGAACTTGTGTCCTCGTGATTCTGAAACGAACTTCTTAAGTACTTGACCGGGCCAGCATCGATTCGCACAGAGAAAATTATTTACAAACATACTCACAAGTACAGGCACTCATCCTAACACAGGCATTACCTCCTTACTCCACCTCACACATACACATCAAAAGATACACACACAGCCACACATATACTGAAACATGTAAAGGCGTACACATAAAAGTATAAACGCACGCACAGACAGCCTGCGCACACAAGTGAATAACCGTGCAAATACACCAATCAAATCAGAATTAATTAATATTTTGTAGGCCTCTCAGCTACAGTTGTTGTGAGGGCACCACTCCAGTGATGTTTTTTTTTTGTTCAAAAGAAAAATAAATAAAAATACAAGAAAATTACATTTATTTTTGCAAGGCTAACAACATTTAATTTCTTGGCAACAATTTTTCCAAAACATCAATAAATAGTAAGTTCTTGAGAGCTGACACTGCTATCTACATAAAACACACGCATACAGACAAACGCATGCACACACACACATACGCACACACACACATACGCACACACACACAAGCAAACAAGTTGCAGCATACACACATACACATCTTTCGAGCACGACGCATCCACACAAACGCAGGCGCAAGCATACATATACACACTTCAACATATAAAGCTGTCATAACCTCGTAGGGGATATCATTTTGTCACGTTTATGTGATGTGATCTTGCATGCCATAAGATTTAATGATTTTCACCCTAGGTCAACATCACACAACCTCAGGGACATGACATTTCCATGTGGAACTTTATTATGATTGTTGATGAGATTCTTTTTACTTCTTCTGATGACTTGTTAACATGATGAAATAGTTAACGGCTTAAGGGCGGGTACGTTCTTTTTATCTATCCCAGCACTCATGAGAATTAAATAATTATGCACGATACGGAATCTGTTAACTACCTTTGTTCTAATTTAGTCAAGGGGTGAAGGGACAGAGCAATGCGTGACATTTGAAAGCCTCCCCTATCTCATGAGAGTAGTGATGAGGATGATTTCCAGTTTGATCATATACTGGTTTCCCTTAAGATAACTGAAACAAAAATAGAATATAGGGAAGGAACAGGAAGTATGGGCTCGAATGTTTAATGCTTGCAGCACAGAGAATTACGCTAAAAAATCTCAAAGATTAGGCGACTGAGGCGTAATTCCCCAAAGTTAGACCTACCATTCGAAGTTAGCCTCAACACCTAATGTTACACCTACTAACAAATATTACACCTCCAATTCAAAGTTAGTCGTACCATCCAATGATAAAACTACTGCCGAAAAGTTAGACCTAACATCCAAAATTATGCTTAAAGTAAAGTAAAAGCGACCACCAAAACTTAGATCTCCTACACAGTTCGTCCACCATTTGAAATCGCACCTACTACACAAATTTAGATAGACTACTA